>NW_026734844.1:0-220576 GCF_949786415.1 Peromyscus eremicus
GTGAATGTCATTCAACTCCATTTAGGACTGGGAAACAAACGCTAGCTCACCTTACAAGAAACACACTTTTCTTCTTGAGCAAAGTACACTCTTCAACTCTACTGTGATTTCTATGGGGTCCAAACTGTGAGGTTGCTGAAAACAAAAGAACTGTGCTTCCTACACACTCGCGCCATATCTAATTCAAACTTCTTAGGAAACTGACAAGAACATTAGCTCCTCTTCAGCCCAATACACTGTGCTTACTGGGAACAGACGCCAGTGCCATTTGCCCTGTGTAAGACAATGGGAGCGCAATAGTGACTCTTCTTACCACAAAACAACTCTTGCCCGTAGGAACAGAAAGTGCATGTGATTCAACTCCATTTAGGATTGAGAAACAAATGCTAGCTCGCCTTACAAGAAACACACTCTGCTTTTGAGAATAGGGCACACATCTACTCTACTGTGTTTCCTATGGGGTCCAAACAGTGAGCTTGCTCAGAACAACAGAACTGTGCTTCCTACACACACGGGTCATATTTAGTTCAACTCTGCTTAGGAAACTGACAAGAACAGTAGCTCCTCTTCAGTCCAATACACTGTACTTACTGGCAACAGACGCGAGAGCTATTTGCACTGTGTATGGCAATGGGAGCACAATAGTGACTTTCCTTACCAGAAAACAACTCTTGCTCATAGGACCTGAAACTGCATGTGATTCAACTCCATTTAGGACTGGGAAACAAACGTTAGCTCGCCTTACAAGAAACAGACTCTGCTTTTGAGGAAAGAGCACACTTCTACGCTACTGTGTTTCCTATAGGGCCAGAACAGTGAGCTTGCTGAGTACAAAAGAACTGTGCTTCCTACACACACGGGCCATATCTAGTTCAATTCTGCTTAGGAAACTGACAAGAACAGTAGCTCCTCTTCAGTCCAATACACTGTACTTGCTGGGAACAGATGCGAGTGCTATTTGTACTGTGTATGGCAATGGGAGCGCAATAGTGACTCTTCTTACCAGAAAACAACTCTTGCTCGTAAGACCAACAACTGCATTTGATTCAACTCCATTTAGGACTGGGAAACAAACGCTAGCTCGCCTTACAAGAAACACACTCTGCTTTTGAGAAGAGCACTGTTCTACTCTGCTGTGTTTCCTATAGGGCCAGAACAGTGAGCTTGCTCAGAACAAAAGAACTGTGCTTCCTACACACACGGTCCATATCTAGTTCAACTCTGCCTAGGAAACTGACAAGAACAGTAGCTCCTCTTCAGTCCAATACACTGTACTTACTGGGAACAGACGCTAGTGCTATTTGTACTGTGTACGGCAATGGGAGCACAATAGTGACTCTACTTACCAGAAAACAACTCTTGCTCTTAGGACCAGAAACTGCATTTGATTCAATCCACTTAGGACTGGGAAACAAACGCTAGCTCGCCTTACAAGAAACACACTCTGCTTTTGAGAAAAGAGCACTCCTCTACTCTACTGTGTTTCCTATAGGGCCAGAACAGTGAGCTTGCTCAGAACAAAAGAACTGTGCTTCCTACACACACGGGCCATATCTAGTTCAACTCTGCTTTGGACTGACGAGAACAGTAGCTCCTTTTCAGTCCAATACACTGTACTTGCTTCGAACAGACGCGAGTGCTATTTGCACTGTGTATGGAAATGGAGCGCAATAGTGACTTTCCTTACCAAAAAACAACTCTTGCTCATAGGACCAAAAACTGCATGTGATTCAACTTCATTTAGGACTGGGAAACAAACACTAGCTCGCCTTACAAGAAACACAGTCTTCTTTTTGAGTAAATAGCACTCTTCTACTCTACTGTGTTTTCTATGGGGTCCGAACAGTGAGCTTGCTGAGAACAAAAGAACTGTGCTTCCTTCACACTCACGCCATATCTAATTCAACTCTGCTTAGGAAAATGACATGAACAGTAGCTCCTCTTCAGTCCAATACACTGTACTTGCTGGGAACAGATGCGAGTGCTATTTGCACTGTTTATGGCAATGGGAGCTCAATAGTGACTTTCCTTACCAGAAAACAACTCTTGCGTGTAGGACCAGAAACTGCATGTGATTCAACTGCATTTAGGACTTGGAAACAAATGCTAGCTCGCCTTACAAGAAACCCACTCTGCTTTTGAGAAAACAGCACTCTTCTACTCTACTGTGTTTCCAATAGCGCCAGAACATTGAGCTTCCTCAGAACAAAAGAACTGTGCTTCCTACACACGGACATATTTCGTTCAATTCTGCTTAGTAAACTGACAAGAACAGTAGATCCTCTTCAGTCCAATACACTGTACATGCTGGGAACAAACGCCAGTGCGATTTGCGCTGTGTATAGCAATGGGAGCGCAATAGTGACTCTTCTTACCAGAACACAACTCTTGCTCATAGGAACAGAAACTGCATGTGATTCAACTCCATTTAGAACTGGGAAACAAACACTAGCTCGCCTTACAAGAAACACTTTTTTGCTTTTGAGAAAAGAGCACTCTTCTACTCTACTGTGTTTCCTATAGGGCCAGAACAGTGAGCTTGCTCAGAACAAAAGAACTGTGCTTCCTACACATATAAGCCATATCTAGTTCAACTCTGCTTAGGAAACTGACAAGAACAGTAGCTCCTCTTCAGTCCAATACACTGTACTTGCTGGAAACAGACGCGAGTGCTATTTTTAGTGTGTATGGCAATGGGAGCGCAATAGTGACTCTTCTTACCAGAAAACAACTCTTGCTGGTAGGACCAAAAACTGCATTTGATTCACCTCCATTTAGGACTGGGAAACAAACGCTAGCTAGACTTACAAGAAACACACTCTGCTTTTGAGAAAAGAGCACTCCTCTACTCTACTGTGTTTCCTATAGGGCCAGAACAGTGAGCTTGCTCAGAACAAAAGAACTGTGCTTCCTACACACACGGGCCATATATAGTTCAATTCTGCTTACAAAACTGACAAGAACAGTAGCCTCTCTTCAGTCCAATACACTGTACTTGCTGGGAACAGACGCGAGTGCTATTTGTACTGTGTATGGCAAAGGGAGCACAAAATGGACTCTCATTACCAGAAAACAACTCTCGCTTGTAGGACCAGAAACTGCATGTGTATTTCAACTCCATTTAGGACTGGGAAACAAACGCTAGCTCGCCTTACAAGAAACACACTCTGCTTTTGACAAAAGAGCACTCTTCTACTCTACTGTGTTTCCTATGGGGTCCAAACAGAGAACTTGCTCAGAACAAACGAACTGTGCTTTCTACACTCGGGCCATATCTAGTTCATCTCTGCTGAGGAAACTGACAAGAGAAGTAGCTCCTCTTCAGTCCAATACACTGTACTTGCTGGCAACAGATGCCAGTGCTATTTGCACTGTGTATGGAAATGGGAGCGCAATAGTGACTTTCCTTACCAGAAAGCAACTCTTACTCGTAGGACCAAAAACTGCATGTGATTCAACTCCATTTAGGACTGGGAAACAAATGCTAACTCGCCTTACAAGTAACACACTCTGCTTTTGAGGAAGGAGCACTCTTCTACTCTACTGTGTTTCATTTAGCGCCAGAACAGTGAGCTTGCTCAGAACAAAAGAACTGTGCTTCCTACACACACGGCCATATCTAGTTCAATTCTCCTTAGGAAACTGACAAGAACAGTAGATCCTCTTCAGTCCAATACACTGTACTTGCTGGGAACAGACGTGAGGGCTATTTGCACTGTGTATGGCAATGGGAGAGCAATAGTGACTCTTCATACCACAAAACAACTCTTGCTCATAGGACCAGAAACTGCATGAGATTCACCTCCATTTAGGACTGGGAAACAAACGCAAGCTCGCCTTACAAGAAACACACTCTGCTTTTGAGAAAAGAGCACTCTTCTACTCTACTGTGTTTCCTATAGGACCAGAACAGTGAGCTTGCTCAGAAAAAAAGAACTGTGCTTCCTACACACACGGGCCATATCTAGTTCAACTCTGCTTAGGAAACTGACGAGAACAGGAGATCCTCTTCAGTCCAATACACTGTACTTGCTGGGAACAGACGCGAGTGCTATTTGCTCTGTGTACGGAAATGGATGCACAATAGTGACTCTTCTTACCAGAAAGCAACTCTTGCTCTTAGGACCTGAAACTGCATTTGATTCAATCCACTTAGGGATGGGAAACAAACGCTAGCTCGCCTTACAAGAAACACGCTCTGCTTTTGAGAATAGGGCACACATCTACTCTACTGTGTTTCCTATGGGGTCCGAACAGTGAGCTTGCTCAGAACAAAAGAACTGTGCTTCCTACACACACGGGCCATATCTAGTTCAACTCTGCTTAGGAAACTGACAGGAACAGTAGATCCTCTTCAGTCCAATACACTGTACTTGCTGGGAACAGACGCCAGTGCTATTTGCACTGTGTATGAATATGGGAGCGCAATAGTGACACTTCTTACCAGAAAACAACTCTTGCTCGTAGGACAAGAAACTGCATGGGATTCAACTCCATTTAGGACTGGGAAGCAAACGCTAGCTCGCCTTTCAAGAAACACACTCTGCTTTTGAGAAAAGAGCACTCTTCTACTCTACTGTGTTTCCTGTAGTGCCAGAACAGTGATCTTGCTCAGAACAAAAGAACTGTGCTTCCTAGACACGGGCCAGATCTAGTTCAATTCTGCATAGGAAACTGACAAGAACAGTAGCTCCTTTTCAGTCCAATACACTGTACTTGCTGAAAACAGACGCGAGTGATATTTGCACTGTGTATGGCAATTGGAGTGCAATAGTGACTCTTCTTTCCAGAAAACAACTCTTGCTCGTAAGACCAAAAACTTCATTTGATTCAACTCCATTTAGGACTGGGAAACAAACCCTAGCTTGCCTTAAAAGAAACACACTCTGCTTTTGAGAAAAGAGCACTCTTCTACTCTACTATGTTTCCTATGGGGTCCGAACAGTGAGCTTGCTGAGAAAAAAAGAACTGTGCTTCCTACACACACGGGCCATATCTAGTTCAACTCTGCTTAGGAAACTCACAAGAACAGTAGCTCCTCTTCAGTCCAATACACTGTACTTGCTGGGAACAGACGGGAGGGCTATTTGCACTGTGTACGGAAATGGGAGCATAATAGTGACTCTTCTTACCAGAAAACAACTCTTGCTCCTAGGACCAGAAACTGCATGTGATTCAGCTCCATTTAGGACTGGGAAACAAACGCTAGCTCGCCTGACATGAAACACACTCTGTTTTTTAGAAAAGAGCACTCTTCTACTCTACTGTGTTTCCTACAGGGCCAGAACAGTGAGCTTTCTCAGAACAAAAGATCTGTGCTTCCTACACACACGGGCCATATCTAGTTCAACTCTGCTTTGGACTGACGAGAACAGTAGCTCCTCTTCAGTCCAATACACTGTACTTGCTTCGAACAGACGCGAGTGCTATTTGTACTGTGTATGGCAAAGGGAGCACAAAATGGACTCTCATTACCAGAAAACAACTCTTGCTCGTAGGACCAGAAACTGCATGTGTATTTCAACTCCATTTAGGACTGGGAAACAAATGCTAGCTCGCCTTACAAGAAACACACTCTGCTTTTGACAAAAGAGCACTCTTCTACTCTACTGTGTTTCCTATGGGGTCCAAACAGAGAACTTGCTCAGAACAATAGTGACTTTCCTTACCAAAAAACAACTCTTGCTTATAGGACCAAAAACTGCATGTGATTCAACTTCATTTAGGACTGGGAAACAAACACTAGCTCGCCTTACAAGAAACACAGTCTTCTTTTTGAGTAAATAGCACTCTTCTACTCTACTGTGTTTTCTATGGGGTCCGAACAGTGAGCTTGCTGAGAACAAAAGAACTGTGCTTCCTTCACACTCACGCCATATCTAATTCAACTCTGCTTAGGAAAATGACATGAACAGTAGCTCCTCTTCAGTCCAATACACTGTACTTGCTGGGAACAGATGCGAGTGCTATTTGCACTGTGTATGGCAATGGGAGCACAATAGTGACTTTCCTTACCAGAAAACAACTCTTGCGTGTAGGACCAGAAACTGCATGTGATTCAACTCCATTTAGGACTTGGAAACAAATGCTAGCTCGCCTTACAAGAAACCCACTCTGCTTTTGAGAAAACAGCACTCTTCTACTCTACTGTGTTTCCAATAGCGCCAGAACAGTGAGCTTCCTCAGAACAAAAGAACTGTGCTTCCTACACACGGACATATTTCGTTCAATTCTGCTTAGTAAACTGACAAGAACAGTAGATCCTCTTCAGTCCAATACACTGTACATGCTGGGAACAAACGCCAGTGCGATTTGCGCTGTGTATGGCAATGGGAGCGCAATAGTGACTCTTCTTACCAGAAAACAACTCTTGCTCGTAGGAACAGAAACTGCATGTGATTCAACTCCATTTAGAACTGGGAAACAAACACTAGCTCGCCTTACAAGAAACACTTTCTGCTTTTGAGGAAAGAGCACTCTTCTACTCTACTGTGTTTCCTATAGGGCCAGAACAGTGAGCTTGCTGAGAACAATAGAACTGTGCTTCCTACACATATGTGCCATATCTAGTTCAACTCTGCTTAGGAAACTGACAAGAACAGTAGCTCCTCTTCAGTCCAATACACTGTACTTGCTGGGAACAGACGCGAGTGCTATTTTTAGTGTGTATGGCAATGGGAGCGCAATAGTGACTCTTCTTACCAGAAAACAACTCTTGCTCGTAGGACCAAAAACTGCATTTGATTCACCTCCATTTAGGACTGGGAAACAAACGCTAGCTAGACTTACAAGAAACACACTCTGCTTTTGAGAAAAGAGCACTCCTCTACTCTACTGTGTTTCCTATAGGGCCAGAACAGTGAGCTTGCTCAGAACAAAAGAACTGTGCTTCCTAAACACACGGGCCATATCTAGTTCAATTCTGCGTACAAAACTGACTAGAACAGTAGCCTCTCTTCAGTCCAATACACTGTACTTGCTGGGAACAGACGCGAGTGCTATTTGTACTGTGTATGGCAAAGGGAGCACAAAATGGACTCTCATTACCAGAAAACAACTCTTGCTCGTAGGACCAGAAACTGCATGTGTATTTCAACTCCATTTAGGACTGGGAAACAAACGCTAGCTCGCCTTACAAGAAACACACTCTGCTTTTGACAAAAGAGCACTCTTCTTCTCTACTGTGTTTCCTATGGGGTCCAAACAGAGAACTTGCTCAGAACAAACGAACTGTGCTTCCTACACTCGGGCCATATCTAGTTCATCTCTGCTGAGGAAACTGACAAGAGAAGTAGCTCCTCTTCAGTCCAATGCACTGTACTTGCTGGCAACAGATGCCAGTGCTATTTGCACTGTGTGTGGAAATGGGAGCGCAATAGTGACTTTCCTTACCCGAAAGCAACTCTTGCTTGTAGGATTAAAAACTGCATGTGATTCAACTCCATTTAAGACTGGGAAACAAATGCTACCTCGCCTTACAAGTAACACACTCTGCTTTTGAGGAAGGAGCACTCTTCTACTCTACTGTGTTTCCTTTATCGCCAGAACAGTGAGCTTGCTCAGAACAAAAGAACTGTGCTTCCTACACACAGGGCAATATCTAGTTCATATCTCCTTAGGAAACTGACAAGAACAGTAGATCCTCTTCAGTCCAATACACTGTACTTGCTGGGAACAGATGCGAGTGCTATTTGCAATGTGTATGGAAATGGAGCGCAATAGTGACTTTCCTTACGAGAAAACAACTCTTGCTCCTAAGACCAGAAACTGCATGTGATTCACCTCTATTTTGGACTGGGAAACAAACGCTAGCTCACCTGACATGAAACACACTCAGTTTTTTAGAAAAGAGCATTCTTCTACTCTACAGTTTTTCCTATAGGGCCAGAACAGTGAGCTTTCTCAGAACAAAAGACCTGTGCTTACTACACACACGGGCCATATCTAGTTCAACTCTGCTTTGGAAACTGACGAGAACAGTAGCTCCTCTTCAGTCCAATACACTGTACTTGCTTCGAACAGACGCGAGTGCTATTTGCACTGTGTATGGAAATGGAGCGCAATAGTGACTTTCCTTACCAAAAAACAACTCTTGCTCGTAGGACCAAAAACTGCATGTGATTCAACTCCATTTAGGACTGGGAAACAAACACTAGCTCGCCTTACAAGAAACACAGTCTTCTTTTTGAGTAAAGTGCACTCTTCTACTCTACTGTGTTTTCTATGGGGTCCGAACAGTGAGCTTGCTGAGAACAAAAGAACTGTGCTTCCTACACACTCACGCCATATCTAATTCAACTCTGCTTAGGAAAATGACATGAACAGTAGCTCCTCTTCAGTCCAATACACTGTACTTGCTGGGAACAGATGCGAGTGCTATTTGCACTGTGTATAGCAATGGGAGCGCAATAGTGACTTTCCTTACCAGAAAACAACTCTTGCGTGTAGGACCAGAAACTGCATGTGATTCAACTCCATTTAGGACTTGGAAACAAACGCTAGCTCGTCTTAAAAGAAACACACTCTGCTTTTGAGAAAAGAGCACTCTTCTACTCTACTGTGTTTCCTATAGGGCCAGAACAGTGAGCTTGCTCAGAACAAAAGAACTGTGCTTCCTACACATGGCCATATCTAGTTCAATTCTGCTTAGTAAACTGACAAGAACAGTAGATCCTCTTCAGTCCAATACACTGTACTTGCTGGGAACAGACGCCAGTGCTATTTGCACTGTGAACAGCAATGGGAGCACAATAGTGACTCTTCTTACCGAAAACAACTCTTGCTCCTAGGACCAGAAACTTAATGTGATTCAGCTCTATTTTGGACTGGGAAACAAACGCTAGCTCGCCTGACATGAAACACACTCAGTTTTTTAGAAAAGAGCACTCTTCTACTCTACAGTGTTTCCTATAGGGCCAGAACAGTGAGCTTTCTCAGAACAAAAGAACTGTGCTTCCTACACACACGGGCCATATCTAGTTCAACTCTGCTTTGGAAACTGACGAGAACAGTAGCTCCCCTTCAGTCCAATACACTGTACTTGCTTCGAACACACGCGAGTGCTATTTGCACTGTGTATGGAAATGGAGCACAATAGTGACTTTCCTTACCAAAAAACAACTCTTGCTCGTAGGACCAAAAACTGCATGTGATTCAACTCCATTTAGGACTGGGAAACAAACACTAGCTCGCCTTACAAGAAACACAGTCTTCTTTTTGAGTAAAGAGCACTCTTCTACTCTACAGTGTTTCCTATAGGGCCAGAACAGTGAGCTTTCTCAGAACAAAAGAACTGTGCTTCCTACACACTCACGCCATATCTAATTCAACTCTGCTTATGAAAATGACATGAACAGTAGCTCCTCTTCAGTCCAATACACTGTACTTGCTGGGAACAGATGCGAGTGCTATTTGCACTGTGTATAGCAATGGGAGCGCAATAGTGACTTTCCTTACCAGAAAACAACTCTTGCGTGTAGGACCAGAAACTGCATGTAATTCAACTCCATTTAGGACTTGGAAACAAACGCTAGCTCGCCTTAAAAGAAACACACTCTGCTTTTGAGAAAAATGCACTCTTCTACTCTACTGTGTTTCCTATAGCGCCAGAACAGTGAGCTTGCTCAGAACAAAAGAACTGTGCGTCCTACACACACGGGCCATATCTAGTTCAACTCTGCTTAGGGAACTAACAAGAACAGCAGCTCCTCTTCAGTCCAATACACTGTACTTGCTGGGAACAGACGCGAGTGCTATTTGCACTGTGAACAGCAATGGGAGTGACTCTTCTTACCAGAAAACAACTCTTGCTCCTAGGACCAGAAACTGCATGTGATTCAACTCCATTTAGGACTGGGAAACAAACACTAGCTCGCCTTACTAGAAACACACTCTGCTTTTGAGGAAAGAGCACTCTTCTACTCTACTGTGTTTCCTGTAGGGCCAGAACAGTGAGCTTGCTCAGAACAAAAGAACTGTGCTTCCTACACATGGCCATATCTAGTTCAATTCTGCTCAGGAAACTGACAAGAACAGCAGATCCTCTTCAGTCCAATACACTGTACTTGCTGGGAACAGACGCCAGTGCTATTTGCATTGTGTATGAATATGGGAGCGCAATAGTGACTCTTCTTACCAGAAAACAAATCTTGCTCGTGGGACCAGAAACTGCATGTGTATTTCAACTCCATTTAGGACTGGGAAACAAATGCTAGCTCGCCTTACAAGAAACACACTCTGCTTTTGAGAAAAGAGCACTCTTCTACTCTACTGTGTTTCCTATGGGGTTCGAACAGTGAGCTTGGTCAGAACAAAAGAAGTGTGCTTCCTACACACACGGGGCATATCTAGTTCAACTCTGCTTAGGAAACTGACAAGAACAGTAGCTCCTCTTCAGACCAATACACTGTACTTGCGTTAAACAAGCGCGAGTGCTATATGTACTGTGTATGGCAATGGGAGCACAATACTGACTCTTCTTACCAGAAAACAACTCTTGCTCATAGGACCAAAAACTGCATTTGATTCAACTCCATTTAGGACTGAGAAACAAATGCTAGCTTGCCTTAGAAGAAACACACTCTGCTTTTGAGAAAAGAGCCCTTTTCTACTCTACCGTGTTTTTCATAGGGCCAGAACAGTAAGCTTGCTCAGAACAAAAGAACTGTGCTTCCTACACACACGGGCCATATCTAGTTCAATTCTCCTTAGGAAACTGACAAGAACAGTAGATCCTCTTCAGTCCAATACACTGTACTTACTGGGAACAGACGCCAGTGCTATTTGCCCTGTGTATGACAATGGGAGCACAATAGTGACTCTTCTAACCACAAAACAACTCTTGCTCGTAGGACCAGAATCTGCATGTGATTCAACTCCATTTAGGATTGGGAAAAACGCTAGCTCGCCTTACAAGAAACACACTCTGCTTTTGAGAATAGGGCACACATCTACTCTACTGTGTTTCCTATGGGGTCCAAACAGTGAGCTTGCTCAGAACAAAAGAACTGTGCTTCCTACACACACGGGTCATATCTAGTTAAACTCTGCTTAGGAAACTAACAAGAACAGTAGCTCCTCTTCAGTCCAATACACTGCACTTGCTGGGCACATACGCGAGTGCTCTTTGCACTGTGTACAGCAATGGGAGCGCAATAGTGACTTTCCTTACCAGAAAACAACTCTTGCGTGTAGGACCAAAAACTGCATGTGATTCAACTCCATTTAGAACTTGGAAACAAACGCTAGCTCGCCTTACAAGAAACGCACTCTGCTTTTGAGAAAACAGCACTCTTCTACTCTACTGTGTTTCCTATAGCGCCAGAACAGTGAGCTTGCTCAGAACAAAAGAACTGTTTTTCCTACACATGGCCATATCTAGTTCAGTTTTGCTTAGGAAACTGACAAGAACAGTAGATCCTCTTCAGTCCAATACACTGTACTTGCTGGGAACAGACGCCAGTGCTATTTGCATTGTGTATGACAATGGGAGCGCAATAGTGACTCTTCTTACCACAAAACAATTCTTGCTCCTAGGAACAGAAACTGCATGTGATTCAACTACATTTAGGACTGGGAAACAAACGCTAGCTCGACTTACAAGAAACACACTCTGCTTTTGAGGGAAGAGCACTCTTCTACTCTACTGTGTTTCCTATAGCGCCAGAACAGTGAGCTTGCTGAGTACAAAAGAACTGTGCTTCCTACACACATGGGCCATATCTAGTTCAACTCTGCTTAGGACCCTGACAAGAACAGTAGATCCTCTTCAGTCCAATACACTGTACATGCTGGGAACAGAAGCCAGTGCTATTTGCGCTGTGTATGACAATGGGAGCGCAATAGTGACTCTTCTTACCAGAAAACAACTCTTGCTTGTAGGACCAGAAACTGCATGTGATTCAACTCCATTTAGGACTGGGAAACAAATGCTAGCTCACCTTACAAGAAGCACACTCTGCTTTTGAGAAAAGAGCACTCTTTTACTCTACTGTGTTTCCTATAGGGCCAGAACAGTGAGCTTGCTCAGAAGAAAAGAACTGTGCTTCCTACACACACGGGCCATATCTAGTTCAACTCTGCTTAGGAAACTGACGAGAACCGTAGCTCCTCTTCAGTCCAATACACTGCACTTGCTGGGCACATACACGAGTGCTATTTGCACTGTGTACAGCAATGGGAGCACAATAGTTACTCTTCTTACCAGAAAACAACTCTTGTTCGTAGGACCAGAAAGTGAATGTCATTCAACTCCATTTAGGACTGGGAAACAAACGCTAGCTCACCTTACAAGAAACACACTTTTCTTCTTGAGCAAAGTACACTCTTCAACTCTACTGTGATTTCTATGGGGTCCAAACTGTGAGGTTGCTGAAAACAAAAGAACTGTGCTTCCTACACACTCGCGCCATATCTAATTCAAACTTCTTAGGAAACTGACAAGAACATTAGCTCCTCTTCAGCCCAATACACTGTGCTTACTGGGAACAGACGCCAGTGCCATTTGCCCTGTGTAAGACAATGGGAGCGCAATAGTGACTCTTCTTACCACAAAACAACTCTTGCCCGTAGGAACAGAAAGTGCATGTGATTCAACTCCATTTAGGATTGAGAAACAAATGCTAGCTCGCCTTACAAGAAACACACTCTGCTTTTGAGAATAGGGCACACATCTACTCTACTGTGTTTCCTATGGGGTCCAAACAGTGAGCTTGCTCAGAACAACAGAACTGTGCTTCCTACACACACGGGTCATATTTAGTTCAACTCTGCTTAGGAAACTGACAAGAACAGTAGCTCCTCTTCAGTCCAATACACTGTACTTACTGGCAACAGACGCGAGAGCTATTTGCACTGTGTATGGCAATGGGAGCACAATAGTGACTTTCCTTACCAGAAAACAACTCTTGCTCATAGGACCTGAAACTGCATGTGATTCAACTCCATTTAGGACTGGGAAACAAACGTTAGCTCGCCTTACAAGAAACAGACTCTGCTTTTGAGGAAAGAGCACACTTCTACGCTACTGTGTTTCCTATAGGGCCAGAACAGTGAGCTTGCTGAGTACAAAAGAACTGTGCTTCCTACACACACGGGCCATATCTAGTTCAATTCTGCTTAGGAAACTGACAAGAACAGTAGCTCCTCTTCAGTCCAATACACTGTACTTGCTGGGAACAGATGCGAGTGCTATTTGTACTGTGTATGGCAATGGGAGCGCAATAGTGACTCTTCTTACCAGAAAACAACTCTTGCTCGTAAGACCAACAACTGCATTTGATTCAACTCCATTTAGGACTGGGAAACAAACGCTAGCTCGCCTTACAAGAAACACACTCTGCTTTTGAGAAGAGCACTGTTCTACTCTGCTGTGTTTCCTATAGGGCCAGAACAGTGAGCTTGCTCAGAACAAAAGAACTGTGCTTCCTACACACACGGTCCATATCTAGTTCAACTCTGCCTAGGAAACTGACAAGAACAGTAGCTCCTCTTCAGTCCAATACACTGTACTTACTGGGAACAGACGCTAGTGCTATTTGTACTGTGTACAGCAATGGGAGCACAATAGTGACTCTACTTACCAGAAAACAACTCTTGCTCTTAGGACCAGAAACTGCATTTGATTCAATCCACTTAGGACTGGGAAACAAACGCTAGCTCGCCTTACAAGAAACTTGCTCTGCTTTGGAGAATAGGGCACATATCTTCTCTACTGTGTTTCCTATGGGGTCCAAACAGTGAGCTTGCTCAAAACAAAAGAATTATGCTTCCTGCACACACGGGTCATATCTAGTTCAACTCTGCTTAAGAAACTGACAAGAACAGTAGCTCCTCTTCAGTCCAATACACTGTACTTGCTGGGAACAGACGGGAGTGCTATTTGAACTGTGTATGGCAATGGGAGCGCAATAGTGACTTTCCTTACCAGAAAACAACTCTTGCTCGTATAAACTGAAACTGCATGTGATTCAACTCCATTTAAAATTGGGAAACAAATGCCATCTCGCCTTACAAGAAACACACTCTGCTTTTGAGAAAAGAGCACTCCACTACTCTACTGTGTTTTCTATGTGGTCAGAACAGTGAGCTTGCTGAGAACAAAAGAACTGTGCTTCCTACACACACGGGCCATATCTAGTTCAACTCTGCTTAGGAAACTGACAAGAACTATAGCTCCTCTTTAGACCAATACACTGTACTTGCTGGAAACATACGCGAGTGCTATTTGTACTGTGTATGGCAATGGGAGCGCAATAGTGACTCTTCTTACCAGAAAACAACTCATGTTCGTACGACCAGAAACTGCATGTGATTCAACTCCATTTAGGACTGGGAAACAAACGCTAGCTCGCCTTACAAGAAACACACTCTGCTTTTGAGGAAAGAGCACTCTTCTACTCTACTGTGTTTCCTATAGGGCCAGAACAGTGAGCTTGCTCAGAACAAAGAACTGTGCCTCCTACACACATGGGCCATATCTAGTTCAACTCTGCTTAGGAAACTGACAAGAACAGTAGATACTCTTCAGTCCAATACACTGTACTTGCTGGGAACAGACGCGAGTGCTATTTGCACTGTGTATGGCAATGGGAGCGCAATAGTGACATTCCTTACCAAAAAACAACTCTTGCTCATAGGACCTGAAACTGCATGTGATTCAACTCCATTTAGGACTGGGAAACAAACGCTAGCTCGCCTTACAAAAAACACACTCTCCTTTTGAGGAAAGAGCACACTTCTACTCTACTGTGTTTCCTATAGGGCCAGAACAGTGAGCTTGCTGAGTACAAAAGAACTGTGCTTCCTACACACATGGGCCATATCTAGTTCAACTCTGCTTAGGAAACTGACAAAAACAGTAGCTCCTCTTCAGTCCAATACACTGTACTTGCTGGGAACAGACGCGAGGGCTATTTGCACTGTGTATGGCAATGGGAGCACAATAGTGACTCTTCTTACCAGAAAACAACTCTTGCTCGTAGGACCAGAATCTGCATGTGATTCAACTCCATTTAGGATTGGGAAACAAATGCTAGCTCGCCTTACAAGAAACACACTCTGCTTTTGAGAAAAGAGCACTCTACTACTCTACTGTGTTTTCTATGTGGTCCGAACAGTGAGCTTGCTGAGAACAAAAGAACTGTGTTTCCTACACACACGGGCCATATCTAGTTCAACTCTGCTTAGGAAACTGACAAGAACTGTAGCTCCTCTTCAGACCAATAAACTGTACTTGCTGGAAACATACGCGAGTGCTATTTGTACTGTGTATGGCAATGGGAGCGCAATAGTGACTCTTTTTACCAGAGAACAACTCATGCTCGTAGGACAAGAAACTGCATGTGATTCAACTCCATTTAGGATTGGGAAACAAACGCCAGCTCGCCTTACAAGAAACACACTCTGCTTTTGAGAATAGGGCACAAATCTCCTCTACTGTGTTTCCTGTGGGTTCCAAACAGTGAGCTTGCTCAGAACAAAAGAACTGTGCTTCCTACACATGGGTCATATCTAGTTCAACTCTGCTTAGGAAACTGACAAGAACAGTAGCTCCTCTTCAGACCAATATACTGTACTTGCTGGAAACAGACGCGAGGGCTATTTGTACTGTGTATGGCAATGGTAGCACAATAGTGACTCTTCTTACCAGAAAACAATTCTTGCTCGTAAGAGCAGAAACTGCATGTGATTCAACTCCATTTAAAATTGGGAAACAAATGCCAGCTTGCCTTACAAGAAACACACTCTGCTTTTGAGAATAGGGCACACACCTACTCTACTGTGTTTCCTATGGGGTCCAAACAGTGAGCTTGCTCAGAACAAAAGAACTGTGCTTCCTACACACACGGGCCATATCTAGTTCAATTCTGCTTAGGAAACTGACAAGAACAGTAGATCTCTTCAGTCCAATACACTGTACTTGCTGGGAACAGACGCCAGTGCTATTTGCACTTTGTATGACAATGGGAGCCCAATAGTGACTTTTCTTACCAGAAAAAACTCTTGCTTCTAGGACCAGAAACTGTATGTGATTCAAATCCATTTAGGACGGGGAAGCAAACGCTAGCTCGCCTTACAAGAAACACACTCTGCTTTTGAGAAAAGAGCACTCTTCTACTCTACTGTGTTTCCTATGGGGTCCGAACAGTGAGCATGCTCAGAGCAAAAGAACTGTGCTTCCTATACACACGGGCCATATCTAGTTCAACTCTGCTTAGGAAACTGACAAGAACAGTAGATCCCCTTCAGTCCAATACACTGTACTTGCTGGGAATAGACGCGAGTGCTATTTGCACTGTGTACGGCATTGGGAGCACAATAGTGACTCTTTTTACCAGAAAACAACTCTTGCTCGTAGGACCAGAAACTGCATGTGATTCAACTCCACTTAGGACTGGGAAACAAACGCTAGCTTGCCTTACAAGAAACAAGCTCTGCTTTTGAGAAAAGGGCACACTTCTACTCTACTGTGTTTCCTATAGGGCCAGAACAATGAGCTTGCTCAGACCAAAAGAACTGTGCTTCCTACACACACGGGCCATATCTAGTTCAACTCTGCTTAGGAAACTGACGAGAACAGTAGCTCCTCTTCAGTCCAATACACTGTACTTGCTGGGAACAGACGCCAGTGCTATTTGCACTGTGTACAGCAATGGGAGCACAATAGTGACTCTTCTTACCAGAAAACAACTCTTGCTCGTAGGACCAGAAACTGCATGTGATTCAACTCCATTTAGGATTGGGAAACAAACGCCAGCTCGCCTTACAAGAAACACACTCTGCTTTTGAGAATAGGGCACACATCTACTCTACGGTTTTTCCTATAGGGCCAGAACAGTGAGCTTGCTCAGAACAGAAGAAATGTGCTTCATACACACACGGGCCATATCTAGTTCAACTCTGCTTAGGAACCTGACAAGAACAGTAGCTCATCTTCAGTCCAATACACTGTACATGCTGGGAACAAATACCAGTGCTATTTGCCCTGTGTATGACAATGGGAGCGCAAAAGTGACTCTTCTTACCAGAAAAAACTTTTGCTCGTAGGACCAGAAACTGCATGTGATTCAAATCCATTTAGGACGGGGAAACAAATACTAGCTCGCCTTACAAGAAACACACTCTGTTTTGAGAAAAGAGTACTCTTCTACTCTACTATGTTTCCTATAGGGCCAGAACAGTGAGCTTGCTCAGAACAAAGAAATGTGCTTCATACACACACGGGCCATATCTAGTTCAACTCTGCTTAGGAACCTGACAAGAACAGTAGATCCTCTTCAGTCCAATACACTGTACATGCTGGGAACAAATGCCAGTGCTATTTGCCCTTTGTATGACAATGGGAGCCCAATAGTGACTTTCCTTACCAGAACTATGCTTAGGAAACTGACAAGAACAGTAGCTCCTCTTCATTCCAATACACTGTACTTGCTGGGAACAGACGCGAGGGCTATTTGCATTGTGTATTTCAAAGGGAGCGCAATAGTGACACTTCTAACCAGAAAACAACTCTTGCTCGTAGGACCAGGAACTGCATGTGTATTTCAACTCCATTTAAAACTGGGAAACAAACGCTAGCTCGCCTTACAAGAAACACACTCTGCTTTTGAGAAAAGAGCCCTCTTCTACACTACTGTGTTTCCTATGGGATCCAAACAGTGAGCTTGCTCAGAACAAAAGAACTGTGCTTCCTACACACACGGGCCATATCTTGTTCATATTTGTTTAGGAAACTGACAAGAACAGTAGCTCCTCATCAGTCCAATACACTGTACTTGCTGGGAACAGACACGAGTGCTATTTGCACTGTGTATGGCAATAGGAGACCAATAGTGACTTCCCTTACCAGAAAACAACTCTTGCTCGTAGGAACGGAAACTGCATGTGATTCAACTCCATTTAGGACTGGGAAACAAACTCTAGCTCGCCTTACAAGAAACACACTCTGCTTTTGAGAAAAGAGCACTCTTCTACTCTGCTGTGTTTCCTATGGGGTTCGAACAGTGAGCTTGCTCAGAACAAAAGAACTGTGCTTCCTACACACACGGGCCATATCTAGTTCAACTCTGCTTAGGAAACTGACAAGAACAGTAGCTCCTCTTCAGTCCAATACACTGTACTTGCTGGGAAAAGACACGAGTGCTCTTTGTACTGTGTATGGCAATGGGAGCGCAACAGTAACTCTTCTTACCAGAAAACAACTCTTGCTTGTAGGACCAAAAACTGCATTTGATTCAACTACATTTAGGACTGGGAAACAAACGCTAGCTCGCCTTACAAGAAACACACTCTGCTTTTGAGAAAAGAGCACTCTTTTAATTTACTGTGTTTCCTATAGGGCTTGAACAGTGAGCTTGCTCAGAACAAAAGAAATGTGCTCCCTACACACACGGTCCATATCTAGTTCAACTCTGCTTAGGAAACTGACAAGAACAGTAGCTCCTCTTCAGTCCAATACACTGTACTTACTGGGAACAGACACAAGTGCTATTTGCACTGTGTACGGCAAGGGGGCACAATAGTGACTCTTGTTGCCAGAAAACAACTCTTGCTCTTAGGACCAGAAACTGCATTGATTCAATCGACTTAGGACTGGGAAACAAACGCTAGCTCGCCTTACAAAAAACACGCTGTGCTTTTGAGAATAGGGCACACATCTTCTCTACTGTGTTTCCTATGGGGTCCAAACAGTGAGCTTGCCCAGAACAAAAGCTTTGCGCTTCCTACACACAGGGGTCATATCTAGTTCAATTCTGCTTAGGAAATTGACAAGAACAGTAGCTTCTCTTCAGTCCAATACACTGTACTTGCTGGGAACAGATGCGAGTGCTATTTGCACTGTGTATGGCAATGGGAGTGCAATAGTGACTTTCCTTACCAGAAAACAACTCTTGCTCGTAGGACCTGAAACTGCATGTGATTCAACTCCATTTAGGACTGGGAAACAAACGCTAGCTCGCCTTACAAGAAACACACTCTGCTTTTGAGAAATAAGCACTATTCTACTCTCCTGTGTTTCCTATAGGGCCAAAATAGTGAGCTTGCTCAGAACAAAAGAACTGTGCTTCTTACACACTCGCGCCATATCTAATTCAACTCTGCTTAGGAAAATGACAAGAACAGTAGCTCCTCTTCAGCCCAATACACTGTACTTGCTAGGAACAGATCCGAGTGCTATTTGCACAGTGTATGGCAATGGGAGCGCAATAGTGACTTCCTTAACAGAAAACAACTCTTGCGTGTAGGACTAAAAACTGCATGTGATTCAACTCCATTTAGAACTTGGAAACAAACGCTAGCTCGCCTTACAAGAAACACACTCTGCTTTTGAGAAAACAGCACTCTTCTACTCTATTGTGTTTCCTATAGCGCCAGAACAGTGAGCTTGCTGAGTACAAAAGAACTGCGCTTCCTACACACATGGGCCATATCTAGTTCAACTCTGCGTAGGAACCTGACAAGAACAGTAGCTCCTCTTCAGTCCAATACACTGTACATGCTGGGAACAGACACCAGTGCTATTTGCACTGTGTATGACAATGGGAGCGCAACAGTTACTCTTATTACCAGAAAAAAACTCTTGCTCGTAGGACCAGAAACTGCATGTGATTCAACTCCATTTAGGACTGGGAAACAAAAGCTAGCTTGCCTTACAAGAAACACACTCTGCTTTTGAGAAAAGAGCACTCTTCTACTCTGTTGTGGTTTCTATGGGGTCCGAACAGTGAGCTTGCTGAGAACAAAAGAACTGTGCTTCGTACACACACAGGCCATATCTAGTTGAACTCTGCTTAGGAAATGACAAGAACAGTAGCTCCTCTTCAGTCCAATACACTGTACTTGCTGGGAACAGACGCCAGTGCTATTTGCACTGTGTATGACCATGGGAGCGCAACAGTTACTCTTATTACCAGAAAAAACTCTTGCTCGTAGGACCAGAAACTGCATGTGATTCAACTCCATTTAGGACTGGGAAACAAAAGCTAGCTCGCCTTACAAGAAACACACTCTGCTTTTGAGAAAAGAGCACTCTTCCACTCTACTGTGTTTTCTATAGGACCAGAACAGTGAGCTTGCTCAGAACAAAAGAACTGTGCTTTCTACAAATACGGCCATATCTAGTTCAACTCTGCTTAGGAAACTGACAAGAACAGTAGCTACTCTTCAGTCCAATACACTGTACTTGCTGGGAAGAGATGCGAGGGCTAATTGCACTGTGTATGGCAAAGGGAGCGCAATAGTGACTCTTCTTACCAGAAAACATCTCTTGCTCGTAGGACGAAAAACTGCATTTGATTCAACTCCATTTAGGACAGGGAAAAAAACCAAAGCTCGCCTTACAAGAAACACACTCTGCTTTTGAGAAAAGAGCACTCTTCTACTCTACTGTGTTTCCTATGGGGCCAGAACAGTGAGCTTGCTCAGAACAAAAGAACTGTGCTTCCTACACACACGGGCGATATCTAGTTCAACTCTTCTTTGGAAACTGACGAGAATAATAGCTCCTCTCAGTCCAATACGCTGTATTTGCTGGCAACAGACACCAGTGCGATTTGCACTGTGTACGGCAATGGGACCGCAATAGTGACTCTTCTTACCAGAAAACAACTCTTGCTCGTAGGACCAGAAACTCCATGTGATTCAACTCCATTTAGGACTGGGAAACAAACACTAGCTCGCCTTACAAGAAACACATTCTGCTTTTGAGAAAAGAGCACTCTTCTACTATACTGTGTTTCCTGTAGTGCCATAATAGTGAGCTGGCTCAGAACAAAAGAACTGTGCTTCCTACACACGGGCCATATCTAGTTCAACTCTGATTAGGAAACTGACAAGAACAGTAGCTCCTCTTCAATCCAATACACTGTACTTGCTCGGAACAGATGCCAGGGCTATTTGCACTGTGTATGGCAAAGGGAGCACAATAGTGACTCTTCTAACCAGAACACAACTCTTGCTCGTAGGACCAGAAACTGCATGTGTATTTGAACTCCATTTAGGACTGGGAAAAAAACGCTAGCTCGCCTTACAAGAAACACACTATGCTTTTAAGAAAGGAGCACTCTTCTACTCTACTGTGTTTCCTATGTGGTTTGAAGAGTGAGCTTGCTCAGAACAAAAGAACTGTGCTTCCTACACACACGGGCCATATCTAGTTCAACCCTGCTTAGGAAACTGACAAGAACAGTAGCTCCTCTTCAGTCCAATACACTGTACTTCCTGGAAACAGACACGAGTGCTATTTGTACTGTGTATGTCAATGGGAGCACAATAGTTACTCTTCTTACCAGAAAACAACTCTTGCTCGTAGGACCAGAAACTGCATGCGATTCAACTCCATTTAGGACTGGGAAACAAACGCTAGCTCGCCTTACAAGAAACACACTCTGCTTTTGAGAAAAGAGCACTCTTCTACACTATTGTGTTTCCTATAGGGCCAGAATAGTGAGCTTTCTCAGAACAAAGAACTGTGCTTCCTACACACATGGGCCATATCTAGTTCAATTCTGCTTAGGAAACTGACAAGAAGAGTAGCTCCTCTTCAGTCCAATACACTGTACTTGTTGGGAACAGACGCGAGTGCTATTTGCATTGTGTATGGCAAAGGGAGCGCAATAGTGACTCTTCTTACCAGAAAACAACTCTTGCTCTTAAGACCAGAAACTACATGTGTATTTCAACTCCATTTAGGACTGGGAAACAAATGCTAGCTCGCCTTACAAGAAACACACTCTGCTTTTGAGAAAAGAGCACTCTTCTACTCTACTGTGTTTCCTATGGGGTTCAAACAGTGAGCTTGCTCAGAACAAAAGGACTGTGCTTACTACACACACGGGCCATATCTAGTTCAACTCTGCTTAGGAAACTGACAAGAACAGTAGCTCCTCTTCAGACCAATACACTGTACTTGCGTTAAACAAACGCGAGTGCTATTTGTACTGTGTATGGCAATGGGAGCGCAATAGTGACTCTTCTTACCAGAAAACAACTCTTGCGTGAAGGACCAAAACTGCATTTTATTCAACTCTATTTAGGACTGAGAAACAAACGCTAGCTTGCCTTACAAGAAACACACTCTGCTTTTGAGAAAAGAGCAGTCTTCTATTCTACTGTGGTTCATATGGGGTCCGAACATTGAGCCTGCTCGGAACAAAAGAACTGTGCTTCCTACACACACGGGCCATATCTAGTTCAATTCTCCTTAGGAAACTGACAAGAACAGTAGCTCCTCTTCAGACCAATACACTGTACTTGCTGGGAACAGACGCCAGTGCTATTTGCCCTGTATATGACAATGGGAGCGCAATAGTGACTCTTCTTACCACAAAACAACTCTTGCTTGTAGGACCAGAAACTGCATGTGATTCAACTCCATTTAGGATTGGGAAACAAACGCTACCTCGCCTTACTAGAAACACGTTCTGCTTTTGAGAATAGGGCACACATCTACTCTACTGTGTTTCCTATGGTGTCCAAACAGTGAGCTTGCTCAGAACAGAAGAACTGTGCTTCCTACACACACGGGTCTTATCTAGTTCAACTCTGCTTAGGAAACTGACAAGAACAGTAGCTGCTCTTCAGTCCAATACACTGTACTTGCTGGGAACAGACGCGAGTGCTATTTGCACTGTGTATGGCAATGGGAGCACAATAGTGACTTTCCTTACCAGAAAACAACTCTTGCTCGTATGACCTGAAACTGATGGGTTTCAACTCCATTTAGCACTGGGAAACAAACGCTAGCTCGCCTTACAAGAAACACAATCTGCTTTTGAGGAAAGAGCACGCTTCTACTCTACTGTGTTTCCTATAGGGCCAGAACAGTGAGTTTTCTGAGTACAAAGAACTGTGCTTCGTACACACATGGGCCATATCTAGTTCAACTCTGCTTAGGAACCTGACAAGAACAGTAGATCCTCTTCAATCCAATACACTGTACATGCTGGGAACAGAAGCCAGTGCTATTTGCCCTGTGTATGACAATGGGAGGGCAATAGTGACTCTTCTTACCAGAAAACAACTCTTGCTTGTAGGACCAGAAACTGCATGTGATTCAACTCCAATTAGGACTGGGAAACAAACGCTAGCTCGCCTTACAAGAAACACACTCTGCTTTTGAGAAAAGAGCACTCTTCTACTCTACTGTGTTACCTATAGGGCCAGAACAGTGAGCTTGCTCAGAAGAAAAGAACTGTGCTTCCTATACACGCGGGCCATGTCTTGTTCAACTCTGCTTAGGAAACTGACGAGAACAGTAGCTCCTCTTCAGTCCAATACCCTGTACTTCCTGGGAACATACGCGAGTGCTATTTGCACTGTGTACAGCAACGGGAGCGCAATAGTTACTCTTCTTACCACAAAACAACTCTTGCTCGTAGGACCAGAAACTGAATGTCATTCAACTCCATTTAGGACTGGGAAAAAAACGGAAGCTCACCTTACAAGAAACATACTCTTCTTTTTGAGGAAAGTACACTCTTCAACTCTACTGTGTTTTCTATGGGGTCCGAACAGTGAGCTTGCTGAGAACAAAAGAACTGTGCTTCCTACACACTCGCACCATATCTAATTCAACTCTGCTTAGGAAAATGACAAGAACAGTAGGGCCTCTTCAGCCCAATACACTCTACTTGCTGGGAAAAGATGCGAGTGCTATTTGCACTGTGTATGAAAATGGGAGGAAAATAGTGATTTTCCTTATGAGAAAACAACTCTTGCGTGTAGGACCAAAAACTGCATGTGATTCAACTCCATTTAGAACTTGGAAACAAACGCTAGCTCGCCTTACAAGAAACACACTCTGCTTTTGAGAAAACAGCACTCTTCTACTCTACTGTGTTTCCTATAGCGCCAGAACAGTGAGCTTGCTCAGAACAAAAGAACTGTGCTTCCTACACACGGCCATATCTAGTTCAATTCTGCTTAGGAAACTGACGAGAACAGTAGATCCTCTTCAGTCCAATACACTGTACTTGCTGGAACAGACGCCAGTGCTATTTGCACAATGTATGACAAAGGAAGCGCAATAGTGACTCTTATTACCACAAAACAATTCTTGCTCGTAGGACCAGAACCTGCATGTGATTCAACTACGTTTAGGACTGGGAAACAATCGCTAGCTCGACTTACAAGAAACACACTCTGCTTTTGTGGAAAGAGCACTCTTCTACTCTACTGTGTTTCCTATAGGGCCAGAACAGTGAGCTTGCTGAGTACAAAAGAACTGTGCTTCCTACACACACGGGCCATATCTAGTTCAACTCTCCTTAGGAAACTGACAAGAACAGTAGATCCTCTTCAGTCCAATACACTGTACTTGCTGGGAACAGACGCCAGTGCTATTTGCCCTGTGTATGATAATGGGAGCGCAATAGTGACTCTTCTTACCACAAAACAACTCTTGCTCTTAGGACCAGAAACTGCATGTGATTCAACTCCATTTAGGATTGGGAAACAAACGCTAGCTCGCCTTACAAGAAACACATTCTGCTTTTGAGAATAGGGCACACATCTACTCTACTGTGTTTCCTATGGGGTCCAAACAGTGAGCTTGCTCAGAACAGAAGAACTGTGCTTCCTACACACACGGGTCATATCTAGTTCAACTCTGCTTAGGAAACTGACAAGAACAGTAACTCCTCTTCAGTCCAATACACTGTACTTGCTGGGAACAGACGCGAGTGCTATTTGCACTGTGTATGGCAATGGGAGCACAATAGTGACTTTCCTTACCAGAAAACAACTCTTGCTCGTATGACCTGAAACTGATGGGTTTCAACTCCATTTAGCACTGGGAAACAAACGCTAGCTCGCCTTACAAGAAACACACTCTGCTTTTGAGGAAAGAGCACGCTTCTACTCTACTGTGTTTCCTATAGGGCCAGAACAGTGAGTTTTCTGAGTACAAAGAACTGTGCTTCCTACACACATGGGCCATATCTAGTTCAACTCTGCTTAGGAACCTGACAAGAACAGTAGATCCTCTTCAGTCCAATACACTGTACATGCTCGTAACAGAAGCCAGTGCTATTTGCCCTGTGTAAGGCAATGGGAGCGCAATAGTGACTCTTCTTACCAGAAAACAACTCTTGCTTGTAGCACCAGAAAGTGCATGTGATTCAACTCCAATTAGGACTGGGAAACAAACGCTAGCTCGCCTTACAAGAAACACAATCTGCTTTTGAGGAAAGAGCACGCTTCTACTCTACTGTGTTTCCTATAGGGCCAGAACAGTGAGTTTTCTGAGTACAAAGAACTGTGCTTCGTACACACATGGGCCATATCTAGTTCAACTCTGCTTAGGAACCTGACAAGAACAGTAGATCCTCTTCAATCCAATACACTGTACATGCTGGGAACAGAAGCCAGTGCTATTTGCCCTGTGTATGACAATGGGAGGGCAATAGTGACTCTTCTTACCAGAAAACAACTCTTGCTTGTAGGACCAGAAACTGCATGTGATTCAACTCCAATTAGGACTGGGAAACAAACGCTAGCTCGCCTTACAAGAAACACACTCTGCTTTTGAGAAAAGAGCACTCTTCTACTCTACTGTGTTACCTATAGGGCCAGAACAGTGAGCTTGCTCAGAAGAAAAGAACTGTGCTTCCTATACACGCGGGCCATGTCTTGTTCAACTCTGCTTAGGAAACTGACGAGAACAGTAGCTTCTCTTCAGTCCAATACCCTGTACTTCCTGGGAACATACGCGAGTGCTATTTGCACTGTGTACAGCAACGGGAGCGCAATAGTTACTCTTCTTACCACAAAACAACTCTTGCTCGTAGGACCAGAAACTGAATGTCATTCAACTCCATTTAGGACTGGGAAAAAAACGGAAGCTCACCTTACAAGAAACATACTCTTCTTTTTGAGGAAAGTACACTCTTCAACTCTACTGTGTTTTCTATGGGGTCCGAACAGTGAGCTTGCTGAGAACAAAAGAACTGTGCTTCCTACACACTCGCACCATATCTAATTCAACTCTGCTTAGGAAAATGACAAGAACAGTAGGGCCTCTTCAGCCCAATACACTCTACTTGCTGGGAAAAGATGCGAGTGCTATTTGCACTGTGTATGAAAATGGGAGGAAAATAGTGATTTTCCTTATGAGAAAACAACTCTTGCGTGTAGGACCAAAAACTGCATGTGATTCAACTCCATTTAGAACTTGGAAACAAACGCTAGCTCGCCTTACAAGAAACACACTCTGCTTTTGAGAAAACAGCACTCTTCTACTCTACTGTGTTTCCTATAGCGCCAGAACAGTGAGCTTGCTCAGAACAAAAGAACTGTGCTTCCTACACACGGCCATATCTAGTTCAATTCTGCTTAGGAAACTGACGAGAACAGTAGATCCTCTTCAGTCCAATACACTGTACTTGCTGGAACAGACGCCAGTGCTATTTGCACAATGTATGACAAAGGAAGCGCAATAGTGACTCTTATTACCACAAAACAATTCTTGCTCGTAGGACCAGAACCTGCATGTGATTCAACTACGTTTAGGACTGGGAAACAATCGCTAGCTCGACTTACAAGAAACACACTCTGCTTTTGTGGAAAGAGCACTCTTCTACTCTACTGTGTTTCCTATAGGGCCAGAACAGTGAGCTTGCTGAGTACAAAAGAACTGTGCTTCCTACACACACGGGCCATATCTAGTTCAACTCTCCTTAGGAAACTGACAAGAACAGTAGATCCTCTTCAGTCCAATACACTGTACTTGCTGGGAACAGACGCCAGTGCTATTTGCCCTGTGTATGATAATGGGAGCGCAATAGTGACTCTTCTTACCACAAAACAACTCTTGCTCTTAGGACCAGAAACTGCATGTGATTCAACTCCATTTAGGATTGGGAAACAAACGCTAGCTCGCCTTACAAGAAACACATTCTGCTTTTGAGAATAGGGCACACATCTACTCTACTGTGTTTCCTATGGGGTCCAAACAGTGAGCTTGCTCAGAACAGAAGAACTGTGCTTCCTACACACACGGGTCATATCTAGTTCAACTCTGCTTAGGAAACTGACAAGAACAGTAACTCCTCTTCAGTCCAATACACTGTACTTGCTGGGAACAGACGCGAGTGCTATTTGCACTGTGTATGGCAATGGGAGCACAATAGTGACTTTCCTTACCAGAAAACAACTCTTGCTCGTATGACCTGAAACTGATGGGTTTCAACTCCATTTAGCACTGGGAAACAAACGCTAGCTCGCCTTACAAGAAACACACTCTGCTTTTGAGGAAAGAGCACGCTTCTACTCTACTGTGTTTCCTATAGGGCCAGAACAGTGAGTTTTCTGAGTACAAAGAACTGTGCTTCCTACACACATGGGCCATATCTAGTTCAACTCTGCTTAGGAACCTGACAAGAACAGTAGATCCTCTTCAGTCCAATACACTGTACATGCTCGTAACAGAAGCCAGTGCTATTTGCCCTGTGTAAGGCAATGGGAGCGCAATAGTGACTCTTCTTACCAGAAAACAACTCTTGCTTGTAGCACCAGAAAGTGCATGTGATTCAACTCCAATTAGGACTGGGAAACAAACGCTAGCTCGCCTTACAAGAAACACACTCTGCTTTTGAGAAAAGAGCACTCTTCTATTCTACTGTGTTTCCTATAGGGCCAGAACAGCGAGCTTGCTCAGAACAAAAGAACTGTGCTTCCTACACACACGGGCCATATCTAGTTCAATTCTGCTTAGGATACTGACAAGAACAGTAGCTCCTCTTCAGTCCAATACATGTAATTGCTGGGAACAGACGCGAGTGCTATTTGCACTGTGTATGTCAAAGGGAGCACAATAGTGACTCTCCTTCCAGAAAACAACTCTAGCTCATAGGACCAGAAACTGCATGTGTATTTGAACTCCATTTAGGACTGGGAAACAAATGCTAGCTCG
This sequence comes from Peromyscus eremicus, assembly GCF_949786415.1. Taxonomy (NCBI): domain Eukaryota; kingdom Metazoa; phylum Chordata; class Mammalia; order Rodentia; family Cricetidae; genus Peromyscus; species Peromyscus eremicus. The sequence continues at coordinate 27,911 of NW_026734844.1, forward strand.
CCTTACAAGAAACACACTCTGCTTTTGAGAAAAGAGCACCCTTCTACTCTACTGTGTTTCCTATGGGGATCGAACAGTGAGCTTGCTCAGAACAAAAGAACTGTGCTTCCTACACACACAGGCCATATCTAGTTCAACTCTTCTTAGGAAACTGACAAGAACAGTAGCTCCTCTTCAGTCCAATACACTGTACTTGCTGGGAACAGACACGAGTGCTATTTGTACTGTGTATGGCAATGGGAGCACAACAGTGACTCTTCGTTACCAGAAAACAACTCTTGCTTGTAGAACCAAAAACTGCATGTGATTCAACTCCATTTAGGACTGGGAAACAAACGCTAGCTCGCCTTAGAAGAAACACACTCTGCTTTTGAGAAAAGAGCACTTTTCTACTCTACTGTTTTTCCTATATGACCAGAACAGTGAGCTTGCTCAGAACAAAAGAACTTTGCTTCCTACACACGGGCCAAGTCTAGTTCAATTCTGCTTAGGAAACTGACAAGAACAGTAGATCCTCTTCAGTCCAATACACTGTACTTGCTCGGAACAGAAGCCAGTGATATTTGCCCTGTGTATGACAATGGGAGCGCAATAGTGACTCTTCTTACCAGAAAACAACTCTAGCTCATAGGACCAGAAACTGCATGTGACTCAACTCCATTTAGGATTGGGAAACAAACGCTAGCTCATCTTACAAGAAACACACTCTGCTTTTGAGAAAAGAGCACTGTTCTAATTTACTGTGTTTCCTATAGGACTTGAACAGTGAGCTTGCTCAGAACAAAAGAAATGTGCTTCCTACACACACGGTCCATATCTAGTTCAACTCTGCTTAGGAAACTGACGAGAACAGTAGCTCCGCTTCAGTCCAATACACTGTACTTACTGGGAACAAACGCGAGTGCTATTTGCACTGTGTACAGCAAGGGGGCACAATAGTGACTCTTCTTGCCAGAAAACAACTCTTGCTCTTAGGACCAGAAACTGCATTGATTCAATCCACTTAGGACAGGGAAACAAACGCAAGCTCGCCTTACAAGAAACACGCTCTGCTTTTGAGAATAGGGCACACATTTTCTCTACTGTGTTTCCTATGGGGTCCAAACAGTGAGCTTGCCCAGAACAAAAGATTTGTGCTTCCTACACACAGGGGTCATATCTAGTTCAACTCTGCTTAGGAAATTGACAAGAACAGTAGCTTCTCTTCATTCCAATACACTGTACTTGCTGGGAACAGACGCGAGTGCTATTTGCACTGTGTATTGCAATGGAAGCGCAATAGTGACTTTCCTTACCAGAAAACAACTCTTGCTCGTAGGACCTGAAACTGCATGTGATTCAACTCCATTTAGGACTGGGAAACAAACGATAGCTCGCCTTACAAGAAACACACTCTGCTTTTGAGAAATAAGCACTATTCTACTCTCCTGTGTTTCCTACAGGGCCAAAATAGTGAGCTTGCTCAGAACAAAAGAACTGTGCTTCCTACACACTCGCGCCATATGTAATTCAACTCTGCTTAGGAAAATGACAAGAACAGTAGCTCCTCTTCAGACCAATACACTGTACTTTCTGGGAACAGACTTGAGTGATATTTGCACTGTGTATGCCAAAGGGAGCACAATAGTGACTCTTCTTACCAGAAAACAACTCTAGCTCATAGGACCAGAAACTCCTTGTGTATTTGAACTCCATTTAGGACTGGGAAACAAATGCTAGCTTGCCTTACAAGAAACACACTGTACTTGATGGGAACAGACGCGAGGGCTATTTGCACTGTGTACGGCAATGGGAGCACAATAGTGACTCTTCTTACCAGAAAACAACTCTTGCTCTTAGGAACAGAAACTGCATTTGATTCAATCCACTTAGGACTGGGAAACAAATGCTAGCTCGCCTTACAAGAAACACGCTCTGCTTTTGAGAATAGGGCACACATCTTCTCTACTGTGTTTCCTATGTTGTCCAAACAGTGAGCTTGCTCAGAACAAAAGAATTTTGCTTAATACACACACGGGTCATATCTAGTTCAACTCTGCTTAGGAAACTGACAAGAACAGTAGCTCCTCTTCAGTCCAATACACTGTACTTGCTGGAACAGACGCGAGTGCTTTTTGTACTGTGTATGGCAATTGGAGCGCAATAGTGACTCTTCATACCAGAAAACAACTCTTGCTCGTAGGACCAGAACCTGCATGTGATTCAACTCCATTTAGGATTGGGAAACAAACGCTAGCTCGCCTTACAAGAAACACACTCTGCTTTTGAGAATAGGGCACACATCTTCTCTACTGTGTTTCCTATAGGGCGAGAACAGTGAGCATGCTCAGAACAAAAGAACTGTGCTTCCTACACACACGGGCCATATCTAGTTCAACTCTGCTTAGGAAACTGACGAGAACAGTAGCTCCTCTTCAGTCCAATACACTGTAATTACTGGGTACAGACGCGAGTGCTATTTGCACTGTGTGTGGCAATGGGAGCGCAACAGTGACTCTTCTTACCAGAAAACAACTCTTGCTTGTAGGACCAAAAACTTCATTTGATTCAACTCCATTTAGGACTGGGAAACAAACGCTAGCTCGCCTTAGAAGAAACACACTCTGCTTTTGAGAAAAGAGCACTTTTCTACTCTACTGTTTTTCCTATATGGCCAGAACAGTGAGCTTGCTCAGAACAAAAGAACTTTGCTTCCTACACACACATCTACTCTACTGTGTTTCCTATGGGGTCCAAACAGTGTGCTTGCTCAGAACAAAAGAAATGTGCTTCCTACACACACGGTCCATATCTAGTTCAACTCTGCTTAGGAAACTGACGAGAACAGTAGCTCCTCTTCAGTCCAATACACTGTACTACTGGGAACAGACGCGAGTGCTATTTGCACTGTGTACGGCAAGGGGGCACAATAGTGACTCTTCTTGCCAGAAAACAACTCTTGCTCTTAGGACCAGAAACTGCATTTGAATCAATCCACTTAGGACAGGGAAACAAACGCTAGCTCGCCTTACAAGAAACACGCTCTGCTTTTGAGAATAGGGCACTCTTCTACTCTACTGTGTTTCCTATAGCGCCAGAACAGTGAGCTTGCTCAGAACCAAAGAACTGTGCTTCCTACACACGGCCATATCTAGTTCAATTCTGCTTAGGAAACTGACAAGAACAGTAGATCCTCTTCAGTCCAATACACTGTACTTGCTGGAACAGACGCCAGCGCTGTTTGCACAATGTATGACAATGGGAGCACAATAGTGACCCATCTTACCACAAAACAATTCTTGCTCGTAGGACCAGAACCTGCATGTGATTCAACTACATTTAGGACTGGGAAACAAACGCTATCTCGACTTACAAGAAACACACTCTGCTTTTGTGGAAAGAGCACTCTTCTAATCTACTGTGTTTCCTATAGGGCCAGAACAGTGAGCTTGCTCAGAACAGAAGAAATGTGCTTCCTACACACACGGTCCATATCTAGTTCAACTCTGCTTAGGAAACTGACGAGAACAGTAGCTCCTCTTCAGTCCAATACACTGTACTACTGGGAACAGACGCGAGTGCTATTTGCACTGTGTACGGCAAGGGGGCACAATAGTGACTCTTCTTGCCAGAAAACAACTCTTGCTCTTAGGACCAGAAACTGCATTTGAATCAATCCACTTAGGACTGGGAAACAAACGCTAGCTCACCTTACAAGAAACACGCTCTGCTTTTGAGAATAGGGCACTCTTCTACTCTACTGTGTTTCCTATAGCGCCAGAACAGTGAGCTTGCTCAGAACCAAAGAACTGTGCTTCCTACACACGGCCATATCTAGTTCAATTCTGCTTAGGAAACTGACAAGAACAGTAGATCCTCTTCAGTCCAATACACTGTACTTGCTGGAACAGACGCCAGTGCTATTTGCACAATGTATGACAATGGGAGCACAATAGTGACCCTTCTTACCACAAAACAATTCTTGCTCGTAGGACCAGAACCTGCATGTGATTCAACTACATTTAGGACTGGGAAACAAACGCTATCTCGACTTACAAGAAACACACTCTGCTTTTGTGGAAATAGCACTCTTCTAATCTACTGTGTTTCCTATAGGGCCAGAACAGTGAGCTTGCTCAGAACAGAAGAACTGTGCTTCCTACACACACGGGTCATATCTAGTTCAACTCTGCTTAGGAAACTGACAAGAACAGTAACTCCTCTTCAGTCCAATACACTGTACTTGCTGGGAACAGACGCGAGTGCTATTTGCACTGTGTATGGCAATGTGAGCGCAATAGTGACTTTCCTTACCAGAAAACAACTCTTGCTTGTAGGACCAGAAACTGCATGTAATTCAACTCCATTTAGGACTGGGAAACAAACGCTAGCTCGCCTTACAAGAAACACACTCTTTTTTTGAGAAAAGAGCACTCTTCTACTCTAATGTGTTTCCTATAGGGCCAGTACAGCGAGCTTGCTCAAGAAGAAAAGAACTGTGCTTCCTACACACACGGGCCATATCTAGTTCAACTCTGCTTAGGAAACTGATGAGAACAGTAGCTCCTCTTCAGTCCAATACACTGTACTTGCTGGGAACATACGCGAGTGCTACTTGTACTGTGTACAGCAATGGGAGCGCAATAGTTACTCTTCTTACCAGAAAACAACTCTTGCTCGTAGGACCAGAAACTGAATGTCATTCAACACGATTTAGGACTGGGAAACAAACGCTAGCTCGCCGTACAAGAAACATACTCTTCTTTTTGAGTAAAGTTCACTCTTCTACTCTACTGTGTTTTCTATGGGGTCCGAACAGTGAGCTTGCTGAGAACAAAAGAACTGTGCTTCGTACACACACGGGCCATATCTAGTTCAACTCTGCTTAGGAAACTGACAAGAACAGTAGCTACTCTTCAGTCCAATACACTGTACTTGCTGGGAACAGATGCGAGGGCTATTTGCACTGTGTATGGCAAAGGGAGCGCAATAGTGACTCTTCTTACCAGAAAACAACTCTTGCTCGTAGGACGAAAAACTGCATTTGATTCAACTCCATTTAGGACAGGGAAACAAACCAAAGCTCGCCTTACAAGAAACACACTCTGCTTTTGAGAAAAGAGCACTCTTCTACTCTACTGTGTTTCCTATGGGGTCCGAACAGTGAGCTTGCTGAGAACTAAAGAACTGTGCTTCCTACACACATGGGCCATATCTAGTTCAACTCTGCTTAGGAAACTCAGAAGAACAGTAGCTCCTCTTCAGTCCAATACACTGTACTTGCTGGGAACAGACGCCAGGGCTATTTGCACTGTGAATGGCAAAGGAAGCACAATAGTGACTCTTCTTACCAGAAAACAACTCTTGCTCTTAGGACCAGAAACTGCATATGATTCAGCTCCATTTAGGACTGGGAAACAAAGGCTAGCTCGCCTTACAAGAAACACACTCTGCTTTTTAGAAAAGAGCACTCTTCTACTCTACTGTGTTTCCTATAGGGCCAGAACAGTGAGCTTGCTCAGAACAAAAGAACTGTGCTTCCCACACACACGGGCGATATCTAGTTCAACTCTGCTTTGGAAACTGACGAGAACAGCAGCTCCTCTTCAGTCCGATACACTGTACTTGCTGGGAACAGACACGAGTGCTATTTGCACTGTGTACGGCAATGGGAACCCAATAGTGACTCTTCTTACCAGATAACAACTCTTGCTCGTAGGACCAGAAACTCCATGTGATTCAACTCCATTTAGGACTGGGAAACAAACACTAGCTCGCCTTACAAGAAACACATTCTGCTTTTGAGAAAAGAGCACTCTTCTACTATACTGTGTTTCCTGTAGTGCCAGAATAGTGAGCTTGCTCAGAACAACAGAACTGTGCTTCCTACACACGGGCCATATCTAGTTCAACTCTGCTTAGGAAACTGACAAGAACAGTAGCTCCTCTTCAGTCCAATACACTGTACTTGCTCGGAACAGATGCCAGGGCTATTTGCACTGTGTATGGCAAAGGGAGCACAATAGTGACTCTTCTAAGCAGAACACAACTCTTGCTCGTAGGACCAGAAACTGCATGTGTATTTGAACTCCATTTAGGACTGGGAAAAAAACGCTAGCTCGCCTTACAAGAAACACACTATGCTTTTCAGAAAAGAGCACTCTTCTACTCTACTGTGTTTCCTATGTGGTTTGAAGAGTGAGCTTGCTCAGAACAAAAGAACTGTGCTTCCTACACACACGGGCCATATCTAGTTCAACTCTGCTTAGGAAACTGACAAGAAGAGTAGCTCCTCTTCAGTCCAATACACTGTACTTCCTGGAAACAGACACGAGTGCTATTTGTACTGTGTATGTCAATGGGAGCACAATAGTTACTCTTCTTACCAGAAAACATCTCTTGCTTGTAGGACCAGAAACTGCATGTGATTGAACTCCATTTAGGACTGGGAAACAAACGCTAGCTAGCCTTACAAGAAACACACTCTGCTTTTGAGAAAAGAGCACTCTTCTACACTACTGTGTTTCCTATAGGGCCAGAACAGTGAGCTTTCTCAGAACAAAAGAACTGTGCTTCCTACACACATGGGCCATATCTAGTTCAATTCTGCTTAGGAAACTGACAAGAACAGTAGCTCCTCTTCAGTCCAATACACTGTACTTGTTGGGAACAGACGCGAGTGCTATTTGCATTGTGTATGGCAAAGGGAGCGCAATAGTGACTCTTCTTACCAGAAAACAATTCTTGCTCTTAAGACCAGAAACTGCATGTGTATTTCAACTCCATTTAGGACTGGGAAACAAATGCTAGCTTGCCTTACAAGAAACACACTCTGCTTTTGAGAAAAGAGCACTCTTCTACTCTACTGTGTTTCCTATGGGGTTCAAACAGTGAGCTTGCTCAGAACAAACGGACTGTGCTTAATACACACACGGGCCATATCTAGTTCAACTCTGCTTAGGAAACTGACAAGAACAGTAGCTCCTCTTCAGACCAATACACTGTACTTGCGTTAAACAAACGCGAGTGCTATTTGTACTGTGTATGGCAATGGGAGCGCAATAGTGACTCTTTTTACCAGAAAACAACTCTTGCTCGAAGGACCAAAACTGCATTTTATTCAACTCCATTTAGGACTGAGAAACAAACGCTAGCTTGCCTTACAAGAAACACACTCTGCTTTTGAGAAAAGAGCAGTCTTCTATTCTACTGTGATTCATATGGGGTCCGAACATTGAGCTTGTTCAGAACAAAAGAACTGTGCTTCCTACACACACGGGCCATGTCTAGTTCAATTCTCCTTAGGAAACTGACAAGAACAGTAGCTCCTCTTCAGACCAATACACTGTACTTGCTGGGAACAGACGCCAGTGCTATTTGCCCTGTATATGACAATGGGAGCGCAATAGTTACTCTTCTTACCACAAAACAACTCTTGATCGTAGGACCAGAAACTGCATGTGATTCAACTCCATTTAGGATTGGGAAACAAACGCTACCTCGCCTTACAAGAAACACATTCTGCTTTTGAGAATAGGGCACACATCTACTCTACTGTGTTTCCTATGGTGTCCAAACAGTGAGCTTGCTGAGAACAGAAGAACTGTGCTTCCTACACACACGGGTCATATCTAGTTCAACTCTGCTTAGGAAACTGACAAGAACAGTAGCTCCTCTTCAGTCCAATACACTGTACTTGCTGGGAACATATGCGAGTGCTATTTGCACTGTGTACAGCAATGGGAGCGCAATAGTTACTCTTCTTACCAGAAAACAACTCTTGCTCGTAGGACCAGAAACTGAATGTCATTCAACTCCATTGAGGACTGGGAAAAAAACGCTACCTCGCCTTACAAGAAACATACTCTTCTTTTTGAGGAAAGTGCACTCTTCAACTCTACTGTGTTTTCTATGGGGTCCGAACAGTGAGCTTGCTGAGAACAAAAGAACTGTGCTTCCTACACACTCACGCCATATCTAATTCAACTCTGCTTAGGAAAATGACAAGAACAGTAGGGCCTCTTCAGCCCAATGCACTCTGCTTGCTGGGAAAAGATGCGAGTCCTATTTGCACTGTGTATGGCAATGGGAGGAAAATAGTGATTTTCCTTACGAGAAAACAACTCTTGCGTGTAGGACCAAAAACTGCATGTGATTCAACTCCATTTAGAACTTGGAAACAAACGCTAGCTCGCCTTACAAGAAACACACTCTGCTTTTGAGAAAACAGCACTCTTCTACTCTACTGTGTTTCCTATAGCGCCAGAACAGTGAGCTTGCTCAGAACAAAAGAACTGTGCTTCCTACACACGGCCATATCTAGTTCAATTCTGCTTAGGCAACTGACAAGAACAGTAGATCCTCTTCAGTCCAATACACTGTACTTGCTGGAACAGACGCCAGTGCTATTTGCACAATGTATGACAAAGGGAGCGCAATAGTGACTCTTCTTACCACAAAACAATTCTTGCTCGTAGGACCAGAACCTGCATGTGATTCAACTCCATTTAGGATTGGGAAACAAACGCTAGCTCGCCTTACAAGAAACACATTCTGCTTTTGAGAATAGGGCACACATCTACTCTACTGTGTTTCCTATGGGGTCCAAACAGTGAGCTTGCTCAGAACAGAAGAACTGTGCTTCCTACACACATGGGTCATATCTAGTTCAACTCTGCTTAGGAAACTGACAAGAACAGTAACTCCTCTTCAGTCCAATACACTGTACTTGCTGGGAACAGACGCGAGTGCTATTTGCACTGTGTATGGCAATGGGAGCACAATAGTGACTTTCCTTACCAGAAAACAACTCTTGCTCATATGACCTGAAACTGATGGGTTTCAACTCCATTTAGCACAGGGAAACAAACGCTAGCTCGCCTTACAAGAAACACACTCTGCTTTTGAGGAAAGAGCACGCTTCTACTCTACTGTGTCTCCTATAGGGCCAGAACAGTGAGTTTTCTGAGTACAAAGAACTGTGCTTCCTACACACATGGGCCATATCTAGTTCAACTCTGCTTAGGAACCTGACAAGAACAGTAGATCCTCTTCAGTCCAATACACTGTACATGCTGGGAACAGAAGCCAGTGCTATTTGCCCTGTGTAAGGCAATGGGAGCGCAATAGTGACTCTTCTTACCAGAAAACAACTCTTGCTTGTAGGACCAGAAACTGCATGTGATTCAACTCCAATTAGGACTGGGAAACAAACGCTAGCTCGCCTTACAAGAAACACACTCTGCTTTTGAGAAAAGAGCACTCTTCTACTCTACTGTGTTACCTATAGGGCCAGTACAGCGAGCTTGCTCAGAAGAAAAGAACTGTGCTTCCTACACACACGGGCCATATCTAGTTCAACTCTGCTTAGGAAACTGACGAGAACAGTAGCTCCTCTTCAGTCCAATACACTGTACTTGCTGGGAACATATGCGAGTGCTATTTGCACTGTGTACTGCAATGGGAGCGCAATAGTTACTCTTCTTACCAGAAAACAACTCTTGCTCGTAGGACCAGAAACTGAATGTCATTCAACTCCATTTAGGACAGGGAAACAAACGCTAGCTCGCCTTACAAGAAACATACTCTTCTTTTTGAGTAAAGTGCACTCTTCAACTCTACTGTGTTTTCTATGGGGTCCGAATTGTGAGCTTGCTGAGAACAAAAGAACTGTGCTTCCTACACACTCGCGCCATATCCAATTCAACTCCACTTAGGAAAATGACAAGAACAGTAGCTCCTTTTCAGTCCAATACACTGTACTTGCTGGGAACAGACGCCAGTGCTATTTGCCCTGTGTATGACAATGGGAGCGCAACAGTTACTCTTACTACCAGAAAAAACTTTCCTCGTAGGACCAGAAACTGCATGTTATTTAACTCCATTTAGGACTGGGAAACAAACCCTAGCTCGCCTTACAAGAAACACACTCTGCTTTTGAGAGAAGAGCACTCTTCTACTCTACTGTGTTTTCTATGGGGTCCGAACAGTGAGCTTGCTGAGAACAAAAGAACTGTGCTTCCTCCACACGGGCCATATCTAGTTCAACTCTGCTTAGGAAACTGACAAGAACAGTAGCTCCTCCTCAGTCCAATACACTGTACTTGCTGGGAACAGACGCAAGGGCTGTTTGCACTGTGTATCGCAAAGGGAGCGCAATAGTGACTCTTCTAACCAGAAAACAACACTTTCTCATAGGACCAGAAACTGCATGTGTATTTGAACTCCATTTAGGACTGGGAAACAAATGCTAGCTCGCCTTACAAGAAACACACTGTGCTTTTGAGAAAAGAGCACCTGTCTACTCTACTGTGTTTCCTATGGGGTTCAAACAGTGAGCTTGCTCAGAATAAAAGAACTGTGCTTCCTAAACACATGGGCCATATCTAGTTCAACTCTGCTTAGTAAACTGACAAGAACAGTAGCTCCTCTTCAGTCCAATACACTGTACTTGCTGGAAACAGAAGCGAGTGCTATTTGTACTGTGTATGGCAATGGGAGCGCAATAGTGACTCTTCTTACCAGAAAACAACTCTTGCTCGTAGGACCAAAAACTGCATTTGATTCAACTCCATTTGGGACTGGGAAACAAACGCTAGCTCGCCTTACAAGAAACACACTCTGCTTTTGAGAAAAGAGCACTCTTCTATTCTAGTGTGTTTCCTATAGGGCCAGAACAGTGAGCTTGCTCAGAACAAAAGAACTGTGCTTCCTACACACACGGGCCATATCTAGTTCAATTCTGCTTAGGATACTGACAAGAACAGTAGCTCCTCTTCAGTCCAATACACTGTAATTGCTGGGAACAGACGCGAGTGCTTTTTGCACTGTGTATGTCAAAGGGAGCACAAAAGTGACTCTTCTTACCAGAAAACAACTCTAGCTCATAGGACCAGAAACTGCATGTGTATTTGAACTCCATTTAGGACTGGGAAACAAATGCTAGCTCGCCTTACAAAAAACACACTCTGCTTTTGAGAAAGAGCACTCTTCTACTCTACTGTGTTCCCTATAGGGCCACAACAGTGAGCTTGATCAGAACAAGAGAACTGTGCTTCCTACAAACACGGCCATATCTCGTTCAATTCTTATTAGGAAACTGACAAGAAAAGTAGATCCTCTTCTGTCCAATACACTGTACATGCTGGGAAACGACGCCAGTGATATTTGCCCTGTGTATGACAATGGGAGCACAATAGTGACTCTTCTTACCAGAAAACATCTCTTGCTCGTAGGACCAGAAACTGCATGTGATTCAACACCATATAGGACTGTGAAAAAAATGCTAGCTCACCTTACAAGAAACACACTCTGCTTTTGAGAAAAGAGCACTCTTCTACTCTACTGTGTTTCCTATAGGGCCAGAACAGCGAGCTTGATCAGAACAAGAGAACTGTGCTTCCTACACACACGGGCCATATATAGTTCAATTCTTAATAGGAAACTGACAAGAACAGTAGATCCTCTTCAGTCCAATACACTGTACATGCTGAGAGACGACGCCAGTGATATTTGCCCTGTGTATGACAATGGGAACACAATAGTGACTCTTCTTACCAGAAAACATCTCTTGCTCGTAGGACCAGAAACTGCATGTGATTCAACTCCATTTACGACTGGGAAAAAAACGCTAGCTCGCCTTACAAGAAACACACTCTGCTTTTGAGAAAAGAGCACTCTTCTACTCTACTGTGTTTCCTATGGTGTCCAAACAGTGAGCTTGCTCAGAACAAAAGAACTGTGCTTCCTACACACACGGGCCATATCTAGTTCAACTCTGCTTAGGAAACTGACAAGAACAGTAGCTCCTCTTCAGGCCAATACACTGTACTTGCTGGGAACAGACACCAGTGCTATTTGCAGTGTGTATGGCAATGGGAGCGCAATAGTGACTCTTCTTACCAGAAAAAACTCTTGTTCGTAGGACCAGAAACTGCATGGGATTCAACTCCATTTCTGACCGGGAAACAAACACTAGCTCGCCTTTCAAGAAACACACTCTGCTTTTGTGAAAAGGGCACTCTTCTACTCTATTGTGTTTCCTATGGTGTCCGAACAGTGAGCTTGCTCAGAACAAAAGAACTGTGCTTCCTACAAACACGGCCATATCTAGTTTAATTCTGCTTAGGAACCTGACAAGAACAGTAGATCCTCTTCAGTCCAATACACTGTAGATGCTGGGAACCGACGCCAAAGCTATTTGCCCTGTGTATGACATTGGGAGCGCAATAGTGACTCTTCTTACCAGAAAACAGCTCTTGCTCGTAGGACCAGAAACTGCATGTGATTCAACTCCATTTAGCACTGGGAAACAAACGCTAGCTCACCTTACAAGAAACACACTCTGCTTTTGAGAAAAGAGCACTCTTCTACTCTACTGTGTTTTCTAAGGGGTCCGAACAGTGAGCTTGCTCAGAACAAAAGAACTGTGCTTCCTACACACACGGGTCATATCTAGTTCAACTCTGCTTAGGAAACTGACAAGAACAATAGCTCCTCTTCAGCCCAATACACTCTAATTGCTGGGAACAGAAGCGAGTGCTATTTGCACTGTGTATGGCAATGGGAGCACAATAGTCACTTTCCTTACCAGAAAAAACTCTTGCTCGTAGGACCAGAAAGTGAATGTCATTCAACTCCATTTAGGACTGGGAAACAAACGCTAGCTCACCTTACAAGAAACACACTTTTCTTCTTGAGCAAAGTACACTCTTCAACTCTACTGTGATTTCTATGGGGTCCAAACTGTGAGGTTGCTGAAAACAAAAGAACTGTGCTTCCTACACACTCGCGCCATATCTAATTCAAACTTCTTAGGAAACTGACAAGAACATTAGCTCCTCTTCAGCCCAATACACTGTGCTTACTGGGAACAGACGCCAGTGCCATTTGCCCTGTGTAAGACAATGGGAGCGCAATAGTGACTCTTCTTACCACAAAACAACTCTTGCCCGTAGGAACAGAAAGTGCATGTGATTCAACTCCATTTAGGATTGAGAAACAAATGCTAGCTCGCCTTACAAGAAACACACTCTGCTTTTGAGAATAGGGCACACATCTACTCTACTGTGTTTCCTATGGGGTCCAAACAGTGAGCTTGCTCAGAACAACAGAACTGTGCTTCCTACACACACGGGTCATATTTAGTTCAACTCTGCTTAGGAAACTGACAAGAACAGTAGCTCCTCTTCAGTCCAATACACTGTACTTACTGGCAACAGACGCGAGAGCTATTTGCACTGTGTATGGCAATGGGAGCACAATAGTGACTTTCCTTACCAGAAAACAACTCTTGCTCATAGGACCTGAAACTGCATGTGATTCAACTCCATTTAGGACTGGGAAACAAACGTTAGCTCGCCTTACAAGAAACAGACTCTGCTTTTGAGGAAAGAGCACACTTCTACGCTACTGTGTTTCCTATAGGGCCAGAACAGTGAGCTTGCTGAGTACAAAAGAACTGTGCTTCCTACACACACGGGCCATATCTAGTTCAATTCTGCTTAGGAAACTGACAAGAACAGTAGCTCCTCTTCAGTCCAATACACTCTACTTGCTGGGAACAGATGCGAGTGCTATTTGTACTGTGTATGGCAATGGGAGCGCAATAGTGACTCTTCTTACCAGAAAACAACTCTTGCTCGTAAGACCAACAACTGCATTTGATTCAACTCCATTTAGGACTGGGAAACAAACGCTAGCTCGCCTTACAAGAAACACACTCTGCTTTTGAGAAGAGCACTGTTCTACTCTGCTGTGTTTCCTATAGGGCCAGAACAGTGAGCTTGCTCAGAACAAAAGAACTGTGCTTCCTACACACACGGTCCATATCTAGTTCAACTCTGCCTAGGAAACTGACAAGAACAGTAGCTCCTCTTCAGTCCAATACACTGTACTTACTGGGAACAGACGCTAGTGCTATTTGTACTGTGTACGGCAATGGGAGCACAATAGTGACTCTACTTACCAGAAAACAACTCTTGCTCTTAGGACCAGAAACTGCATTTGATTCAATCCACTTAGGACTGGGAAACAAACGCTAGCTCGCCTTACAAGAAACTCGCTCTGCTTTGGAGAATAGGGCACATATCTTCTCTACTGTGTTTCCTATGGGGTCCAAACAGTGAGCTTGCTCAAAACAAAAGAATTATGCTTCCTGCACACACGGGTCATATCTAGTTCAACTCTGCTTAAGAAACTGACAAGAACAGTAGCTCCTCTTCAGTCCAATACACTGTACTTGCTGGGAACAGACGGGAGTGCTATTTGAACTGTGTATGGCAATGGGAGCGCAATAGTGACTTTCCTTACCAGAAAACAACTCTTGCTCGTATAAACTGAAACTGCATGTGATTCAACTCCATTTAAAATTGGGAAACAAATGCCATCTCGCCTTACAAGAAACACACTCTGCTTTTGAGAAAAGAGCACTCCACTACTCTACTGTGTTTTCTATGTGGTCCGAACAGTGAGCTTGCTGAGAACAAAAGAACTGTGCTTCCTACACACACGGGCCATATCTAGTTCAACTCTGCTTAGGAAACTGACAAGAACTATAGCTCCTCTTTAGACCAATACACTGTACTTGCTGGAAACATACGCGAGTGCTATTTGTACTGTGTATGGCAATGGGAGCGCAATAGTGACTCTTCTTACCAGAAAACAACTCATGTTCGTACGACCAGAAACTGCATGTGATTCAACTCCATTTAGGACTGGGAAACAAACGCCAGCTCGCCTTACAAGAAACACACTCTGCTTTTGAGAATAGGGCACACATCTCCTCTACTGTGTTTCCTGTGGGTTCCAAACATTGAGCTTGCTCAGAACAAAAGAACTGTGCTTCCTACACATGGGTCATATCTAGTTAAACTCTGCTTAGGAAACTGACAAGAACAGTAGCTCCTCTTCAGACCAATATACTGTACTTGCTGGAAACAGACGCGAGTGCTATTTGTACTGTGTATGGCAATGGGAGGACAATAGTGACTCTTCTTACCAGAAAACAACTCTTGCTCGTAGGACCAGAAACTGCATGTGATTCAACTACATTTAAAATTGGGAAACAAATGCCATCTCGCCTTACAAGAAACACACTCTGCTTTTTAGAATAGGGCACACACCTACTCTACTGTGTTTCCTATGGGGTCCAAACAGTGAGCTTGCTCAGAACAAAAGAACTGTGCTTCCTAGACACACAGGCCATATCTAGTTCAATTCTGCTTAGGAAACTGACAAGAACAGTAGATCCTCTTCAGTCCAATACACTGTACTTGCTGGGAACAGACGCCATTGCTATTTGCACTTTGTATGACAATGGGAGCCCAATAGTGACTTTTCTTACCACAAAAAACTCTTGCTTCTAGGACCAGAAACTGCATGGGATTCAAATCCATTTAGGACTGGGAAGCAAACGCTAGCTCGCCTTACAAGAAACACACTCTGCTTTTGAGAAAAGAGCACTCTTCTACTCTACTGTGTTTTCTATGGGGTCCGAACAGTGAGCATGCTCAGAACAAAAGAACTGTGCTTCCTATACACACGGGCCATATCTAGTTCAACTCTGCTTAGGAAACTGACAAGAACAGTTGTTCCCCTTCAGTCCAATACACTGTACTTGCTGGGAATAGACGCGAGTGCTATTTGCACTGTTTGCGGCATTGGGAGCGCAATAGTGACTCTTTTTACCAGAAAACAACTCTTGCTCGTAGGACAAGAAACTGCATGTGATTCAACTCCACTTAGGACTGGGAAACAAACGCTAGCTTGCCTTACATGAAACAAGCTCTGCTTTTGAGAAAAGGGCACACTTCTACTCTACTGTGTTTCCTAAAGGGCCAGAACAATGAGCTTGCTCAGACCAAAAGAACTGTGCTTCCTAAACACACAGGCCATATCTAGTTCAACTTTGCTTAGGAAACTGAGGAGAACGGTAGCTTCTCTTCAGTCCAATACACTGTACTTGCTGGGAACAGACGCGAGTGCTATTTGCACTGTGAACAGCAATGGGAGTGACTCTTCTTACCCGAAAACAACTCTTGCTCCTAGGACCAGAAACTGCCTGTGATTCACCTCCATTTAGGACTGGGAAACAAACACTAGCTCGCCTTACTAGAAACACACTCTGCTTTTGAGGAAAGAGCACACTTCTACTCTACTGTGTTTCCTGTAGGGCCAGAACAGTGAGCTTGCTCAGAACAAAAGAACTGTGCTTCCTACACACACGGGCCATATCTAGTTCAATTCTGCTTAGGAAACTGACAAGAACAGTAGCTCCTCTTCTGTCCAATACACTGTACTTGTTGGGAACAGACGCGAGTGCTATTTGCACTGTGTATGGCAAAGAGAGCACAACAGTGACTCTTCTTACAAGAAAACAACTCTTGCTCGTAGGACCAGAAACTGCATGTGTATTTCAACTCCATTTAGGACTGGGAAACAAATGCTAGCTCGCCTTACAAGAAACACACTCTGCTTTTGAGAAAAGAGCACTCTTCTACTCTACTGTGTTTCCTATAGGGCCAGAACAGTGAGCTTGCTCAGAACAAAAGAACTGTGCTTCCTACACACACGGGCCATATCTAGTTCAATTCTGCTTAGGAAACTGACAAGAACAGTAGATCCTCTTCAGTCCAATACACTGTACTTGCTGGGAACAGACGCCATCGCTATTTGCACTTTCTATGACAATGGGATCCCAATAGTGACTTTTCTTACCTGAAAAAACTCTTGCTTCTAGGACCATAAACTGCATGTGATTCAAATCCATTTACGACTGGGAAGCAAACGCTAGCTCGCCTTACAAGAAACACACTCTGCTTTTGAGAAAAGAGCACTCGTCTACTCTACTGTGTTTCCTATAGGGCCAGAACAATGAGCTTGCTCAGACCAAAAGAACTGTGCTTCCTACACACACGGGCCATATCTAGTTCAATTCTGCTTAGGAAACTGACGAGAACAGTAGCTCCTCTTCAGTCCAATACACTGCACTTGCTGGGAACAGACGCGAGTGCTATTTGCACTGTGAACAGCAATGGGAGTGACTCTTCTTACCAGAAAACAACTCTTGTTCGTAGGACCAGAAACTGCATGTGATTCAACTCCATTTAGGATTGGGAAACAAACGCCAGCTTACCTTACAAGAAACACACTCTGCTTTTGAGAATAGGGCACACATCTACTCTACGGTGTTTCCTATAGGGCCAGAACAGTGAGCTTGCTCAGAACAGAAGAAATGTGCTTCATACACACACGGGCCATATCTAGTTCAACTCTGCTTAGGAACCTGACAAGAACAGTAGATCCTCTTCAGTCCAATACACTGTACATGCTGGGAACAAATGCCAGTGCTATTTGCCCTGTGTATGACAATGGGAGCCCAATAGTGACTTTCCTTACCAGAAAACAACTCTAGCTCGTAGGACCAGAAACTGCATGAGATTCAACTCCGTTTCTGACTGGGAAACAAACAATAGCCAGCCTTACAAGAAACACACTCTGCTTTTGAGAAAAGAGCTCTCTTCTACTCTAATGTGTTTCCTATAGGGCCAGTACAGTGAGCTTGCTCAGAACAAAAGAACTGTGCTTCCTACACAAATGGCTATATCCAGTTTAATTCTGTTTAGGAAACTGACAAGAACAGTACATCCTCTTCAGTCCAATACACTGTACTTGCTGGGAACAGACGCGAGTGCTATTTGCACTGTGTATGGCAATGTTAGAGTAATAGTGACTTTCCTTACCGGAAAACAACTCGTGCTGGTAGGAACTGAAACTGCATGTGATTCAACTCCATTTAGTACTGGGAAACAAACGCTAGCTCGCCTTACAAGAAACACACTCTGCTTTTGAGGAAAGAGCACTCTTCTACTCTACTGTGTTTCCTATGGGGTCCAAACAGAGAACTTGCTCAGAACAAACGAACTGTGCCTCCTACACACATGGGCCATATCTAGTTCAACTCTGCTTAGGAAACTGACAAGAACAGTAGATACTCTTCAGTCCAATACACTGTACTTGCTGGGAACAGACGCGAGTGCTATTTGCACTGTGTATGGCAATGGGAGCGCAATAGTGACATTCCTTACCAAAAAACAACTCTTGCTCATAGGACCTGAAACTGCATGTGATTCAACTCCATTTAGGACTGGGAAACAAACGCTAGCTCGCCTTACAAAAAACACACTCTCCTTTTGAGGAAAGAGCACACTTCTACTCTACTGTGTTTCCTATAGGGCCAGAACAGTGAGCTTGCTGAGTACAAAAGAACTGTGCTTCCTACACACATGGGCCATATCTAGTTCAACTCTGCTTAGGAAACTGACAAAAACAGTAGCTCCTCTTCAGTCCAATACACTGTACTTGCTGGGAACAGACGCGAGTGCTATTTGCACTGTGTATGGCAATGGGAGCACAATAGTGACTCTTCTTACCAGAAAACAACTCTTGCTCGTAGGACCAGAATCTGCATGTGATTCAACTCCATTTAGGATTGGGAAACAAATGCTAGCTCGCCTTACAAGAAACACACTCTGCTTTTGAGAAAAGAGCACTCTACTACTCTACTGTGTTTTCTATGTGGTCCGAACAGTGAGCTTGCTGAGAACAAAAGAACTGTGTTTCCTACACACACGGGCCATATCTAGTTCAACTCTGCTTAGGAAACTGACAAGAACTGTAGCTCCTCTTCAGACCAATAAACTGTACTTGCTGGAAACATACGCGAGTGCTATTTGTACTGTGTATGGCAATGGGAGCGCAATAGTGACTCTTTTTACCAGAGAACAACTCATGCTCGTAGGACAAGAAACTGCATGTGATTCAACTCCATTTAGGATTGGGAAACAAACGCCAGCTCGCCTTACAAGAAACACACTCTGCTTTTGAGAATAGGGCACAAATCTCCTCTACTGTGTTTCCTGTGGGTTCCAAACAGTGAGCTTGCTCAGAACAAAAGAACTGTGCTTCCTACACATGGGTCATATCTAGTTCAACTCTGCTTAGGAAACTGACAAGAACAGTAGATCCTCTTCAGTCCAATACACTGTACATACTGGGTACAGAGGCCAGGGCTATTTGTACTGTGTATGGCAATGGGAGCACAACAGTGACTCTTATTACCAGAAAACAACTCTTGCTCGTAGGACCAGAAACTGCATGTGATTCAACTCCATTTAGGACTGGGAAACAAACGCTAGCTCGCCTTACAAGAAACACACTCTGCTTTTGAGAAAAGAGCACTCTTCTACTCTACTGTGTTTCCTATGGGTTCCAAACCGTGAGCTTGCTCAGAACAAAAGAACTGTGCTTCCTACACACACGGGCCATATCTAGTTCAATTCTGCTTAGGAAACTGACAAGAACAGTAGCTCCTCTTCAGTCCAATACACTGTGCTTGCTGGGAACAGACGCGAGTGCTTATTGCACTGTGTATGGCAATGGGAGCGCAATAGTGACTTTCCTTACCAGAAAACAACTCTTGCTAGTAGGAACGGAAACTGCATGTGATTCAACTCCATTTAGGACTGCGAAACAAACACTAGCTCGCCTTACAAAAAACACACTCTGCTTTTGAGAATAGGGCACACATCTACTCTACAGTTTTTCCTGTGGGGTAAAAAAAATGTGCTTGCTCAGAACAAAAGAGCTGTGCTTCCTATACACACGGGCCATATATAGTTCAACTCTGAGTGGAAACTGACAAAAACAGTATCTCCTCTTCAGTCAAATACACTGTACTTGCTGGGAACAGATGCGAGGGCTATTTGCACTGTGTATGACAATGGGAGCACAATAGTGACTCCTCTTACCAGAAAACAACTCTTGCTCTTAGGACCAGAAACTGCATTTGAATCAATCCACTTAGTACTGGGAAACAAACGCTAGCTCGCCTTACAAGAAACACACTCTGCTTTTGAGAAAAGAGCACTCATCTACTCTACTGTGTTTTCTATGTGGTCCGAACAGTGAGCTTGCTCAAAACAAAAGAATTGTGCTTCTTACACACACGGGTCATATCTAGTTCAACTCTGCTTAGGAAACTGACAAGAACAGTAGCTCCTCTTCAGTCCAATACACTGTACTTGCTGGGAACAGACGCGAGTGCTATTTGCACTGTGTACGGCAATGGGAGCGCAACATTGACTTTCATTACCGGAAAACAACTCTTGCTCGTAGGACCAAAAACTGCATGTGATTCAACTCCATTTAGGACTGGGAAACAAACGCTAGCTCGCCTTACAAGAAACACACTCTGCTTTTGAGAAAAGAGCACTCGTCTACTATACTGTGTTTTCTATGTGGTCCGAACAGTGAGCTTGCTGAGAACAAAAGAACTGTGCTTCCTACACACACGGGCCATATCTATTTCAACTGTGCTTAGGAAACTGACAAGAACAGTAGCTCCTCTTCAGACCAATACACTGTACTTGCTGGAAACCGACGCGAGTGCTATTTGTACTGTGTATGGCAATGGGAGCGCAATATTGACTCTTCTTACCAGAAAACAACTCTTGCTCTTAGTACCAGAAACTGCATTTGTTTCAATCCACTTAGGACTGGGAAACAAACGCTAGCTCGCCTTACAAGAAACACACTCTGCTTTTGAGAAAAGAGCACTCTTCTACTCTACTGTGTTTCCAATAGGGCCAGAACAGTGACCTTGCTCAGAACAAAAGAACTGTGCTTCCTACACACATGGGCCATATCTAGTTCAACTCTGCTTAGGAAACTGACAAGAACAGTAGCTCCTCTTCAGTCCAATACACTGTACTTGCCTGGAACAGACGTGAGGGCTATTTGCACTGTGTATGGCAAAGGGAGCGCAATAGTGACTCTTCTTACCAGAAAACAACACTTGCTCTTAGGACCAGAACCTGGATGTGATTCAACTCCATTTAGGATTGGGAAACAAACGCTAGCTCGCCTTACAAGAAACACACTCTGCTTTTGATAAAAGAGCACTCTTCTACTCTACTGTGTTACCTATGGGATCCAAACAGTGAGCTTGCTCAGAACAGAAGACCTGTGCTTCCTACACACACGGGCCATATCTAGTTCAAATTTCCTTAGGAAACTGACAACAACAGTAGCTCCTCTTCAGTCCAATACACTGTACTTGCTGGGAACAGACGCGAGTGCTATTTGCACTGTGTTTGGTAATGGGAGCACAATTGTGACTTTATTTACCAGAAAACAACTCTTGCTCATAGGAACGGAAACTGCATGTGATTCAACTCCATTTAGGACTGGGAAACAAACTGTAGCTGGCCTTACAAGAAATACACTCTGCTTTGGAGAAAAGAGCACTCTTCTAATCTACTGTGTTTCCTATAGGGCCAGAACATTGAGCTTGCTGAGTAAAAAGAACTGTGCTTCCTACACACATGGGCCATATCTAGTTCAACTCTGCTTAGGAACCTGACAAGAACAGTAGATCCTCTTTAGTCCAATACACTGTACATGCTGGGAACAGAGGCCAGTGCTATTTGCCCTGAGTATGACAATGGGAGCACAATAGTGACTCTTATTACCAGAAAAAACTCTTGCTCGTAGGACCAGAAACTGCAGGTGATTCAACTCCATTTAGGACTGGGAAACAAACCCTAGCTCACCTTACAAGAAACACACTCTGATTTTGAGAAAAGAGCACTCTTCTACTCTACTGTGTTTCCTATGGGGTACAAACAGTTAGCTTGCTCAGAACAAAAGAACTGTGCTTCCTACACACACGTGCCATATCTAGTTCAATTCTGCTTAGGAAACTGACAAGAACAGTA
Organism: Peromyscus eremicus; assembly: GCF_949786415.1. Taxonomy (NCBI): domain Eukaryota; kingdom Metazoa; phylum Chordata; class Mammalia; order Rodentia; family Cricetidae; genus Peromyscus; species Peromyscus eremicus. The sequence goes on from NW_026734844.1 coordinate 49,666, forward strand.
GCTCCTCTTCAGTCCAATACACTGTACTTGCTGGGAACAGACGCGAGTGCTAATTGCACTGTGTGTGGCATTGGGAGCGCAATAGTGACTCTTCTTACCAGAAAACAGCTCTTGCTCGTAGGACCAGAAAATGCATGTGATTCAACTCCATTTAGGACTAGGAAACAAACGCTAGCTCGCCTTACAAGAAACACACTCTGCTTTTGAGAATAGGGCACACAACTTCTCTACTGTGTTTCCTATGGGGTCCAAACAGTGAGCTTGCTCAAAACAAAGAACTGTGCTTCCTACACACACGGGCCATATCTAGTTAAATTCTGCTTAGGAAACTGACAAGAACAGTAGATCCTCTTCAGTCCAATACACTGTACTTGCTGGGAACAGACGCGAGGGCTAATTGCACTGTGTATGACAATGGGAGCGCAATAGTGACTCTTCTTACCAGAAAACAACTCTTGCTCGTAGGACCAGAAAATGCATGTGATTCAACTCCATTTAGTACTAGGAAACAAACGCTAGCTCGCCTTACAAGAAACACACTCTGCTTTTTTGAATAGGGCACACAACTTCTCTACTGTGTTTCCTATGGGGTCCAAACAGTGAGCTTGCTCAAAACAAAAGAACTGTGCTTCCTACACACACGGGCCATATCTAGTTCAATTCTGCTTAGGAAACTGACAAGAACAGTAGATCCTCTTCAGTCCAATACACTGTACTTGCTGGGAACAGACGCGAGTGCTAATTGCACTGTGTATGGCAATGGGAGCGCAATAGTGACTTTCCTTACCAGAAAACAACTCTTGCTCATAGGAATGGAAACTGCATGTGATTCAACCTCATTTAGGACTGCGAAACAAACGCCAGCTCGCCTTACAAGAAACATCCTCTGCTTTTGAGGAAAGAGCACTCTTCTACTCTACTGTGTTTCCAATAGGGCCAGAACAGTGAGCTTGCTGAGTACAAAAGAACTGTGCTTCCTACACACATGGGCCATATCTAGTTCAACTCTGCTTAGGAAACTGACAAGAACAGTAGCTCCTCTTCAGTCCAATACACTGTACTTGCTGGGAACAGACGCGAGGGCTATTTGCACTGTGTATGGCAAAGGGAGCGCAATAGTGACTCTTCTTACCAGAAAACAACTCTTGCTCGTAGGACCAGAACCTGGATGTGATTCAACTCCATTTAGGATTGGGAAACAAAAGCTAGCTCGTCTTACAAGAAACACACTCTGCTTTTGAGAAAACAGCAATCTTCTACTCTACTGTGTTTCCTATGGTATCCAAACAGTGAGCTTGCTCAGAACAAAAGAACTGTACTTATTACACACACGGGCCATATCTAGTTCAAATTTGCTTAGGAAACTGACAAGAACAGTAGATCCTCTTCAGTGCAATACACTGTACATGCTGGGAAAAGAAGCCAGTGCTATTTGCCCTGTGTATGACAATGGAAGCACAATAGTGACTCTTCTTACCAGAAAACATCTCTTGCTCGTAGGAACAGAAACTGCATGTGATTCAAATCCATTTAGGACTGGGAAACAAACGCTAGCTCGCCTTACAAGAAACACACTCTGCTTTTGAGAAAAATGCACTCTTCTACTCTACTGTGTTTCCTATAGGGCCAGAGCAGTGACCTAGCTCAGAACAAAAGAACTGTGCTTCCTACACACACGGGGCATATCTAGTTCAACTCTGCATTGGAAACTGAAAAGAACAGTAGATCCAATTCAGTCCAATACACTGTACATGCTCGGAACAGACGCCAGTGCTAGTTGCCCTGTGTATGACAATGGGAGCACAATAGTGACTCTTCTTTCCAGAAAAAAAACTCTTGCTCGTAGGACCAGAAATTGCATGTGATTCAACTCCATTTAGGTCTGGTAAGCAAACGCTAGCCCGCCTTACAAGAAACACACTCTGCTATTGAGAAAAGAGCACTCTTCTACTCTACTGTGTTTCCTATGGTGTCTGAATAGTGAGCTTGCTCAGAACAAAAGAACTGTGCTTCTTATACACACGGGCCACATTTAGTTCAACTCTAGTTAGGAAACTGACAAAAACAGTAGCTCCTCTTCAGTTCAATACACTGTACTTGATTGGAACAGACACAAGTGTTATTTGTACTGTATATGGCAATGGGAGCACAATAGTGACTCTTCTTACCAAAATATAACTGTACTCGTAGGACCAGAAACTGCATGTGATTCTAATTCATTTAGGACTGGGAAACAAAACTAGCTCGCCTTACAAGAAACACACTCTGCTTTTGAGAAAGGAGCACTCTTCTTCTCTACTATGTGTCCTATGGGTCCCGAACAGTGAGCTTGCTCAGAACAAAAGAACTGTGCTTCCTACGCACATGGCCCATATCTAGTTAAACTCTGCTTAGGAAACTGACAAGAACAGTAGCTCCTCTTCAGTACAATACACTGTACTTGCTCGGAAGAGATGCGAGTGCTATTTGTACTGTGTTTGGCAATGGGAGCGCAAGAGTGACTCTTTTTACCAGAAAACATCTCTTGCTCATATGGCCGGAAACTGCATGTGATTCAACTCCACTTAGGACTGGGAAACAAACGCTAGCTTGCCTTACAAGAAACAAGCTCTGCTTTTGAGAAAAGGGCACACTTCTACTCTACTGTGTTTTCTATAGGGCCAGAACAGTGAGCTTGCTCAGAACAAAAGAAATGTGTTTCATACACACACGGACCATATCTAGTTCAACTCTGCTTAGGAAACTGTCAAGAACAGTAGCTCCTCTTCAGTTCAATACGCTATAAATGCTGGGAAAAGACGCCAGTGCTATTTGCCCTGTGTATGACAATTCGAGCACAATAGTGACTCTTCTTACCAGAAAACAACTCTTGCTTGTAGGACCAGAAACTGCATGTGATTCAACTCCATTCAGATCTGGGATGCAAACGCTATCTCGCCTTACAAGAAAGACACTCTGCTTTTGAGAAAAGAGCACTGACTTTCCTATGGGGTCCGCAGAGTGAGCTAGCTCAGAACAAAAGAGCTGTGTTTCCTATACACACGGGCCATATCTAGTTCAACTCTGCTTAGGAAACTGACAAGAACAGTAGGTCCTCTTCAGTCCAATACACTGTACTTGCTGGGAACAGATGCGAGTGCTATTTGCACTGTGTTTGGCAATGGGAGCACAATAGTGACTTTTCTTACCAGAAAACAACTCTTGCGCGTAGAACCAAAAACTGCATGTGATTCAACTCCATTTAGGACTGGGAAACAAACGCTAGCTCGCCTTACAAGAAACACACTCTGCTTTTGAGAAAAGAGCACTCTTCTACTCTACTGTGTTTCCTATAGGGCCAGAACAGTGAGCTTGCTCAGAACAAAAGAACTGTGCTTCCTACACACACGGGCCATATCTAGTTCAACTCTGCTTAGGAAACTGACGAGAACAGTAGCTCCTCTTCAGTCCAATACACTGTACTTGCTGGGAACAGATGCGAGTGCTATTTGCACGGTGTATGGCAATGGGAGCACAATAGTGACTCTTCTTACCAGAAAACAACTCTTGCTCTTAGTACCAGTAACTGCATGTGATTCAACTTCACTTAGGACTGGGAAACAAACGCTAGCTCGCCTGACAAGAAACACACTCTGCTTTTGAGAAAAGAGCACTCTTCTACTCTACTGTGTTTCCTATGGGGTCGGAACAGTGAGCTTGCTCAGAACAAAAGAACTGTGCTTCCTATACACACCGGCCATATCTAGTTCAATTCTGCTTAGGAAACTGACAAGAACAGTAGATTCCCTTAAGTCCAATACACTGTACTTGCTGGGAACAGACGCGAGTGCTATTTGCACTGTGTACAGCATTGGGAGCACAATAGTGACTCTTTTTACCAGAAAACATCTCTTGCTCGTAGGGCCGGAAACTGCATGTGATTCAACTCCACTTAGGACTGGGAAACAAACGCTAGCTTGCCTTACAAGAAACAAGCTCTGCTTTTGAGAAAAGGGCACACTTCTACTCTACTGTGTTTTCTATAGAGCCAGAACAGTGAGCTTGCTCAAAACAAAAGAACTGTGCTTCCTACACACACGGGCCATATCTAGTTCAACTCTGCTTAGGAAACTAACGAGAACAGTAGCTCCTCTTCAGTCCAATACACTGTACTTGCTGCGAACAGACACGAGTGCTATTTGCACTGTGTATAGCAATGGGAGCACAATAGTGACTCTTCCTACCAGAAAACACCTCTGGTTCTTAGGACTAGAAACTGCATGTGATTAACTCCACTTAGGACTGGGAAACAAACGCTAGCTTGCCTTACAAGAAACAAGCTCTGCTTTTGAGAATAGGGCACACTTCTACTCTACTGTGTTTCCTATGGGGTCCGAACAGTGAGCTTGCTCAGAGCAAAAGAACTGTGCTTCCAACACACACGGGCCATATCTAGTTCAATTATGCTTAGGCAACTGACAAGAACAGTAGATCCCCTTCAGTCCAATACACTGTACTTGCTGGGAACAGACTCCAGTGCTATTTGCACTGTGTATGAAAGTGGGAGCGCAATAGTGACTCTCCTTACCAGAAAACAACTCTTGCTCATAGGACCAGAAACTGCATGTGATTCAACTCCATTTAGGTCTGGAAAGCAAACGCTAGCTTGCCTTACAAGAAACACACTCTGCTTTTGAGAAAAGATGACTCTTCTACTCCTCTGTGTTTCCGATAGGGCCAGAACAGTGAGCTTGCTCAGAACAAAAGAAATGTACTTCATACACACACGGGCCATATCTAGTTCAACTATGCTTAGGAACCTAACAAGAACAGTAGATCCTCTTCAGTCCAATACACTGTACACGCTGGGAACAAATGCCAGTGCTATTTGCTCTTTGTATGACATTGGGAGCACAATAGTGACTCTTTTTACCAAAAAAAACTCTTGCTGGTAGGACCAGAAACTGCATGTGATTCAAGTCCATTTAGGACTGGGAAACAAACACTAGCTCGACTTACAAGAAACACACTCTCCTTTTGAGAAAAGAGTACTCTTCTACTCTACTGTGTTTCCTATAGGGCCAGAACAGTGAGCTTGCTCAGGAAAAAAGAACTGTGCTTCCTACACACACGGGCCATATCTAGTTCAACTCTGCATCAGAAACTGACAAGAACAGTAGATCCTCTTCAGTCCAATACACTGTACATGCTGGGAACAGACGCCAGTGCTATTTGCCCTGTGTATGACAATGGGATCGCAATAGTTACTCTTCTTACCAGAAAAAACTCTTGCTTGTAGGACCAGAAAATGCATGTGATTCAACTCCATTTAGGTCTGGGAAGCAAACGCTAGCTCGCCTTACAAAAAACACACTCTGGTTTTGAGAAAAGAGCACTCTTCTACTCTACTGTGTTTCCAATGGGGTCCGAACAGTGAGCTTGCTGAGAAAAAAAGAACTGTGCTTCCTATACACACGGGCCACATCTAGTTCAACTCTAGTTAGGAAACTGACAAGAACAGTAGCTCCTCTTCAGTTCAATACACTGTACTTGATTGGAACAGACGCAAGTGTTATTTGTACTGTATATGGCAATGGGAGCACAATAGTGAATCTTCTTACCAAAATATAACTCTACTCGTAGGACCAGAAACTGCATGTGATTCAAATTCATTTAGGACTGGGAAACAAAAGCTAGCTTGCCTTACAAGAAACACACTCTGCTTTTGAGAAAAGAGCACTGATTTTCCTATGGGGTCTGCACAGTGAGCTAGCTCAGAACAAAAGAGCTGTGCTTCCTATACACACGGGCCATATCTAGGTCAACTCTGCTTAGGAAACTGACAAGAACAGTAGCTCCTCTTCAGTCCAATACACTGTACATGCTGGGAACAAACGCCAGTGCTATTTGCCCTGTGTATGACAATGGGAGGGCAATAGTGACTCTTCTTACCAGAAAACAACTCTTGCTCGTAGGACCAAAAACTGCATGTCATTCAACTCCTTTTAGGACTGGGAAACAAACATTAGCTCGCCTTACATGAAACACACTCTGCTTTTGAGAAAAGAGCACTCTTCTACTCTACTGTGTTTCCTATGGTGTCCGAACAGTTAGCTTGCTCAGAACAAAAGAAATGTGCTTCCTATACACACGGGCCATATCTAGTTCAACTCTGCTTAGGAAACTGAGAAGAACAGTATCTCCTCTTCAGTCCAATACACTGTACTTGATTGGAACAGCGCAAGTGCTATTTGCACTGTGTATGGCAATGGGAGCACAATAGTGACTCTTCTTACCAAAAAACAACTCTACTCGTAGGACCAGAAACTGCGTGTGATTCAACTTCATTTCCGACTGGGAAACAAAAGCTAGCTCGCCTTACAAGAAACACACTCTGCTTTTGAGAAAAGAGTACTCTTCTACTCTACTGTGTTTTCTATGGGCTCCGAACAGTGAGGTTGCTCAGAACAAAAGAACTGTGCTTCATACACACACGGGCCATATCTAGTTCAAGTCTGCTTAGGAACCTGACAAGAACAGTAGATCCTCTTCAGTCCAATACTCTGTACATGGTGGGAACAAATGCCAGTGCTATTTGGCCTGTGTATGACAATGGGATGGCAATAGTTACTCTTCTTACCAGAAAAAACTCTTGCTTGTAGGACCAGAAAATGCATGTGATTCAAATCCATTTAGGACTGGGAAACAAACGCTAGCTAGCCTTACAAGAAACACACTCTGCTTTTGAGAAAAGAGTACTCTTCTACTCTACAGTGTTTCCTATAGGGCCAGAACAGTGAGCTTGATCAGAACAAAAGAACTGTGCTTCCTACACACACGAGCCATATCTAGTTCAACTCTGCATCGGAAACTGACAAGAACAGTAGATCCTCTTCAGTCCAAAACACTGTACATGCTGGGAAAAGACTCCAGTGCTATTTGCCCTGTGTATGACAATGTTTGCTTACCAGAAAACAACTCTTGCTTGTAGGCCCAGAAACTGCATGTGATTCAACTCCATTTAGGTCTTGAAAGCAAACGCTATCTCGCTTACAACTAACACACTCTGCTTTTGAGAAAAGAGCACTGAGTTTCCTATGGGGTCCGCACAGTGAGCTTGCTCAGAACAAAAGAACTGTGCTTCCTATACACACGGGCCATATCTACTTAAAATCTGCTTAGGAAACTGACAAGAACAGTAGCTCATCTTCAGTCTAATACACTGTACTTGCTGGGAACAGACGTGAGTGCTATTTGTGCTGTGTATGGCGAAGGGAGCGCAATAGTGACTTTCCTTACCAGAAAACAACTCTTGCTGGTATGACCAAAAACTGCATGTAATTAAACTCCATTTAGGGTTGGGAAACAAACCCTAGCTAACCTTACAAGAAACACACTCTGCTTTTGAGAAAAGAGCACTCTTCTACTCTACTGTGTTTCCTATAGGGCCAGAACAGTGAGCTTGCTCAGAACAAAAGAACTGTGCTTCCTATACACACGGACCACATCTAGTTCAACTCTAATTAGGAAACTGACAAGAACAGTAGCTCCTCTTCATTTCAATACACTGTACTTGATTGGAACAGACGCAATTGTTATTTGTACTGTATATGGCAATGGGAGCACAATAGTGACTCTTCTTACCAAAATATAACTCTACTCATAGGACCGGAAACTGCATGTGATTCAAATTCATTTAGGACTGGGAAACAAAAGCTAGCTCGCTTTACAAGAAACGCACTCTGCTTTTGTGAAAGGAGCACTGAGTTTCCTATGGGGTCCGCACAGTGAGCTAGCTCAGAACAAAAGAGCTGTGCTTCCTATACACATGGGCAATATCTAGTTCAACTCTGCTTAGGAAACTGACAAGAACAGTAGCTCCTCTTCAGTCCAATACACTGTACTTGCTGGGAACAGACGTGAGTGCTATTTGTGCTGTGTATGGCAAAGGGAGCGCAATAGTGACTTTCCTTACCAGAAAACAACTCTTGCGCGTATGACCAAAAACTGCATGTGATTAAACTCCATTTAGGGGTGGGAAACAAACGCTAGCTCACCTTACAAGAAACAAACTCTGCTTTTGAGAAAAGAGCACTCTTCTACTCTACTGTGTTTCCTATAGGGCCAGAACAGTGAGCTTGCTCAGAACAAAAGAACTGTGCTTCCTACACACATGGCTGTATCTAGTTCAATTCTGCTTAGGAAACTGACAAGAACAGTAGATCCTCTTCAGTCCAATACACTGTACATGCTGGGAACTAACGCCAGTGCTATTTGCCCTGTGTATGACAATGGGAGGGCAATAGTGACTCTTCTTACCAGAAAACAACTCTTGCTCGTAGGACCAAAAACTGCATGTCATTCAACTCCTTTTAGGACTGGGAAACAAACATTAGCTCGCCTTACAAGAAACACACTCTGCTTTTGAGAAAAGAGCACTCTTCTACTCTACTGTGTTTCCTATGGTGTCCGAACAGTGAGCTTGCTCAGAACAAAAGAAATGTGCTTCCTATACACACGGGCCATATCTAGTTCAACTCTGCTTAGGAAAGTGACAAGAACAGTATCTCCTCTTCAGTCCAATACACTGTACTTGATTGGAACAGACGCAAGTGCTATTTGCACTGTGTATGGCAATGGGAGCGCAATAGTGACTCTTCTTACCAAAAAACAACTCTACTCGTAGGACCAGTAACTGCGTGTGATTCAACTTCATTTACGACTGGGAAAAAAAAAGCTAGCTCGCCTTACAAGAAACACACTCTGCTTTTGAGAAAAGAGTACTCTTCTACTCTACTGTGTTTCCTATGGGGTCCGAAAGTGAGCTTGCTCAGAACAAATGAACTGTGCTTCATACACACACGGGCCATATCTCGTTCAAGTCTGCTTAGGAACCTGACAAGAACAGTAGATCCTCTTCAGTCCAATACTCTGTACAGCTGGGAACAAATGCCAGTGCTATTTGGCCTGTGTATGACAATGGGATCGCAATAGTTACTCTTCTTACCAGAAAAAACTCTTGCTTGTAGGACCAGAAAATGCATGTGATTCAAATCCATTTAGGACTGGGAAACAAACGCTAGCTCGCCTTACAAGAAACACACTCTGCTTTTGAGAAAAGAGTACTCTTCTACTCTACTGTGTTTCCTATAGGGCCAGAACAGTGAGCTTGTTCAGAACAAAAGAACTGTGCTTCCTACACACGGGCCATATCTAGTTCAACTCTGCATCGGAAACTGACAAGAACAGTAGCTCCTCTTCAGTCCAATACACTGTACATGCTGGGAAAAGACTCCAGTGCTATTTGCCCTGTGTATGACAATGTTTTCTTACCAGAAAACAACTCTTGCTTGTAGGCCCAGAAACTGCATGTGATTCAACTCCATTTAGGTCTTGAAAGCAAATCCTATTTCGCTTACAACTAACACACTCTGCTTTTGAGAAAAGAGCACTGAGTTTCCTATGGGGTCCGCACAGTGAGCCTGCTCAGAACAAAAGAACTGTGCTTCCTATACACACGGGCCATATCTAGTTCAACTCTGCTTAGGAAACTGACAAGAACAGTAGCTCATCTTCAGTCTAATACACTGTACTTGCTGGGAACAGACGTGAGTGCTATTTGTGCTTTGTATAGCAAAGGGAGCGCAATAGTGACTTTCCTTACCAGAAAACAACTCTTGCTGGTATGACCAAAAACTGCATGTAATTAAACTCCATTTAGGGTTGGGAAACAAACCGTAGCTCACCTTTTAAGAAACACACTCTGCTTTTGAGAAAAGAGCACTCTTCTACTCTACTGTGTTTCCTATAGGGCCAGAACAGTGAGCTTGCTCAGAACAAAAGAACTGTGCTTCCTACACACATGGCCGTATCTAGTTCAATTCTGCTTAGGAAACTGACAAGAACAGTAGATCCTCTTCAGTCCAATACACTGTACATGCTGGGAACAGACGCCAGTGCTATTTGCCCTGTGAATGACAATGGGAGCAGAATAGTGACTTTACTTACCAGAAAACAACTCTTGTTCGTAAGTCCAGAAACTGCATATGATTCAACTCCATTTAGGACTGGGAAACAAACGCTAGCTCGCCTTACAAGAAACACACTCTGCTTTTGAGAAAAGAGCACTCTTCTACTCTACTGTGTTTCCTATGGGGTCCGAACAGTGAGCTTGCTCAGAACAAAAGAACTGTGCTTCCTATATACACGGGCCACATCTAGTTCAACTCTAATTAGGAAACTGACAAGAACAGTAGCTCCTCTTCAGTTCAATACACTGTACGTGATTGGAACAGACGCAAGTGTTATTTGTACTGTATATGGCAATGGGAGCACAATAGTGACTCTTCTTACCAAAATATAACTCTACTCGTAGGACCACAAACTGCATGTGATTCAAATTCATTTAGGACTGGGAAACAAAAGCTAGCTCGCCTTACAAGAAACACACTCTGCTTTTGAGAAAAGAGCACTGAGTTTCCTATGTGGTCCACACAGTGAGCTAGCTCAGAACAAAAGAGCTGTGCTTCCTATACACACGGGCCATATCTAGTTCAACTCTGCTTAGGAAACTGACAAGAACAGTAGCTCCTCTTCAGTCCAATACACTGTACTTGCTGGGAACAGACGTGAGTGCTATTTGTGCTGTGTATGGCAAAGGGAGCGCAATAGTGACTTTCCTTACCAGAAAACAACTCTTGCGCGTATGACCAAAAACTGCATGTGATTAAACTCCATTTAGGGGTGGGAAACAAACGCTAGCTCACCTTACAAGAAACAAACTCTGCTTTTGAGAAAAGAGCACTCTTCTACTCTACTGTGTTTCCTATAGGGCCAGAACAGTGAGCTTGCTCAGAACAAAAGAACTGTGCTTCCTACACACATGGCCGTATCTAGTTCAATTCTGCTTAGGAAACTGACAAGAACAGTAGATCCTCTTCAGTCCAATACACTGTACATGCTGGGAACAAACGCCAGTGCTATTTGCCCTGTGTATGACAATGGGAGGGCAATAGTGACTCTTCTTACCAGAAAACAACTCTTGCTCGTAGGACCAAAAACTGCATGTCATTCAACTCCTTTTAGGACTGGGAAACAAACATTAGCTCACCTTACAAGAAACACACTCTGCTTTTGAGAAAAGAGCACTCTTCTACTCTACTGTGTTTCCTATGGTGTCCGAACAGTGAGCTTGCTCAGAACAAAAAAAATTTGCTTCCTATACACACGGGCCATATCTACTTCAACTCTGCTTAGGAAAGTGACAAGAACAGTATCTCCTCTTCAGTCCAATACACTGTACTTGATTGGAACAGACGCAAGTGCTATTAGCCCTGTGTATGGCAATGGGAGCACAATAGTGACTCTTCTTACCAAAAAACAACTCAACTCGTAGGACCAGAAACTGCATGTGATTCAACTTCATTTTGGACTGGGAAACAAAGGCTAGCTCGCTTTACAAGAAACACACTCTGCTTTTGAGAAAAGGGTACTCTTCTACTCTATTGTGTTTCCTATGGGGTCCGAACAGTGAGCTTGCTCAGAACAAATGAACTGTGCTTCATACACACACGGGCCATATCTAGTTCAAGTCTGCTTAGGAAACTGACAAGAACAGTAGATCCTCTTCAGTCCAATACTCTGTACATGCTGGGAACAAATGCCAGTGCTATTTGGCCTGTGTATGACAATGGGATCGCAATAGTTACTCTTCTTACCAGAAAAAACTCTTGCTTGTAGGACCAGAAAATGCATGTGATTCAAATCCATTTAGGACTGGGAAACAAACGCTAGCTCGCCTTACAAGAAACACACTCTGCTTTTGAGAAAAGAGTACTCTTCTACTTTACTGTGTTTCCTATAGAGCCAGAACAGTGAGCTTGTTCAGAACAAAAGAAATGTGCTTCCTACACACAAGGCCATATCTAGTTCAACTCTGCATCGGAAATTGACAAGAACAGTAGATCCTCTTCAGTGCAATACACTGTACATGCTGGGAAAAGACTCCAGTGCTATTTGCCCTGTGTATGACAATGTTTTCTTACCAGAAAACAACTCTTGCTTGTAGGCCCAGAAACTGCATGTGATTCAACTCCATTTAGGTCTTGAAAGCAAACGCTATCTTGCTTACAACTAACACACTCTGCTTTTGAGAAAAGAGCACTGAGTTTCCTATGGGGTCCGCACAGTGAGCTTGCTCAGAACAAAATAACTGTGCTTCTTATACACACGGGCCATATCTAGTTCAACTCTGCTTAGGAAACTGACAAGAACAGTAGCTCATCTTCAGTCTAATACACTGTACTTGCTGGGAACAGACGTGAGTGCTATTTGTGCTGTGTATGGCAAAGGAAGCGCAATAGTGACTTTCCTTACCAGAAAACAATTCTTGCTCGTATGACCAATAACTGCATGTAATTAAACTCCATTTAGGGTTGGGAAACAAACGCTAGCTCACCTTACAAGAAACACACTCTGCTTTTGAGAAAAGAGCACTCTTCTACTCTACTGTGTTTCCTATAGGGCCAGAAAGTGAGCTTGCTCAGAACAAAAGAACTGTGCTTCCTATACACACGGGCCATATCTAGTTCAACTCTGCTCAGGAAACTGACAAGAACAGTATCTCCTCTTCATTCCAATACACTGTACTTGATTGGAACAGACGCAAGTGCTATTTGCACTGTGTATGGCAATGAGAGCGCAAGAGTGACTCTTCTTACCAAAAAACAACTCTACTCGTAGGACCAGAAACTGCATGTGATTCACTTCATTTACGACTGGGAAACAAAAGCTAGCTCGCCTTACAAGAAACACACTCTGCTTTTGAGAAAAGAGTACTCTTCTACTCTACTGTGTTTCCTATGCGGTCCGAACAGTTAGCTTGCTCAGAACAAATGAACTGTGCTTCCTACACACACGGGCCATATCTAGTTCAAGTCTGCTTAGGAAACTGACAAGAACAGTAGCTCCTCTTCAATCCAATACACTGTACTTGCTGAGAGCAAACGCGAGTGCTATTTGCACTGTGTATGGCAATGGGAGCGCAATAGTGACTCTTCTTACCAGAAAACAACTCTTGCTCTTAGGACCAGAAACTGCATATGATTCAACTCCATTTAGGACTGCGAAACAAACGCTAGCTCGCCTTACAAAAACACACTCTGCTTTTGAGGAAAGAGCTATCTTCTACTCTACTTTGTTTCCTATAGGGCCAGAACAGTGAGCTTGCTGAGTAGAAATGAATTGTGCTTCCTACACACATGGGCCATATCTAGTTCAACTCTGCTTAGGAAACTGACAAGAACAGTAGCTCCTCTTCAGTCCAATACACTGTACTTGCTGGGAACAGACGCGAGCGCTATTTGCACTGTGTATGGCAATGGGAGCGCAATAGTGAATTTCCTTACCAGAAACCAACTCTTGCTCGTAGGAACAGAAACTGCATGTGATTCAACTCCATTTAAGACTGGGAAACAAACGCTAGCTCGCCTTACAAGAAACACACTCTGCTTTTGAGGAAAGAGCACTCTTCTACTCTAATGTGTTTCCTATATGGCCAGAACAGTGAGCTTGCTGAGTACAAAAGAACTGTGCTTCCTACACACATGGGCCATATCTAGTTCAACTCTGGTTAGGAAGCTGACAAGAACAGTAGATGCTCTTCAGTCCAATACACTGTGCATGCTGAGAACAGAGGCCAGTGCTACTTGCCCTGTGTATGACAATGGGAGCGCAATAGTGACTCTTATTACCAGAAAAAACTCTTGCTCCTAGGAACGGAAACTGAATGTGATTCAACTCCATTTAGGACTGCGAAACAAACGCTAGCTCGCCTTACAAAAACACACTCTGCTTTTGAGGAAAGAGCACTCTTCTACTCTACTGTGTTTCCTATAGGGCCAGAACAGTGAGCTTGCTGAGTAAAAAAGAACTGTGCTTCCTACACACATGGGCCATATCTAGTTCAACTCTGCTTAGGAACCTGACAAGAACAGTAGATCCTCTTCAGTCCAATACACTGTACATGCTGAGAACAGAGGCCAGGGCTATTTGCACTGTGTATGTCAATGGGAGCGCAATAGTGACTTTCTTTACCAGAAAACAACTCTTGCTCGTAGGACCAAAAACTGCATGTGATTCAACTCAATTTAGGACTGGAATACAAACGCTAGCTCGCCTTACAAGAAACACACTCTGCTTTTGAGAAAAGAGCACTCTTCTACTCTACTGTGTTACCTATAGGGCCAGTACAGTGAGCTTGCTCAGAACAAAAGAACTGTGCTTCCTACACAAATGGCCATATCCACTTCAATTCTGCTTAGGAAACTGACAAGAACAGTAGCTCCTCTTCAGTCCAATACACTGTACTTGCTGGGAACAGATGCGAGAGCTATTTGCACTGTGTTTGGCAATGGGAGCACAATAGTGACTTTCCTTACAAGAAAACAACTCTTGCGCGTAGGACCAAAAACTGCATGTGATTCAACTCCATTTAGGACTGGGAAACAAACGCTAGCTCGCCTTACAAGAAACACACTCTGCTTTTGAGAAAAGAGCACTCTTCTACTCTACTGTATTTACTATGGGGTCCGAACAGTGAGCTTGCTCAGAACAAAAGAACTGTGCTTCCTACACACACAGGCTATATCTAGTTCAACTCTGCGTAGGAAACTGACAAGAACAGTAGGTCCTCTTCAGTCCAATACACTGTACATGCAGGGAAAAGACGCCAGTGCTATTTGCCCTGTGTATGACAATGGGAGCACAATAGTGACTCTTCTTACCAGAAAACAACTCTTGCTCTTAGTACCAGTAACTGCATGTGATTCAAATCCATTTAGGACTGGAAAAAAAACAATAGCTCGACTTACAAGAAACACACTCTGCTTTTGAGAAAAGAGCACTCTTCTACTCTACTGTATTTCCTATGGGGTCCGAACAGTGAGCTTGCTCAGAACAAAAGAACTGTGTTTCCTACACACACGGGCCATATCTAGTTCAACTCTGCTTAGGAAACTGAGAAGAACAGTAGCTCCTCTTCAGTCCAATACACTGTACTTGCTGGGAACAGACGAGAGGGCTATTTGCACTATGTAGGGCAAAGGGAGCGCAAGAGTGACTCTTCTTACCAGAAAAAACTCTTGCTCGTAGGACCAGAAACTGCATGTGATTCAACTCCATTTAGGACTGGGAAACAAACGCTAGCTCGCCTTACAACAAACACACTCTGCTTTTGATTAAAGAGCACTCTTCTACGCTACTGTGTTTCCTATAGGGCCAGAACAGTGAGCTTACTGAGTACAAAAGAACTGTGCTTCCTACACACATGGGCCATGTCTAGTTCAACTCTGCTTAGGAACCTGACAAGAACAGTACATCCTCTTCAGTCCAATACACTGTACATGCTGAGAACAGACGCCAGTGCTATTTGCCCTGTGTATGACAATGGGAGCGCAATAGTGACTCTTATTATCAGAAAAAACTCTTGCTCATAGGACCAGAAACTGCATGTTATTCAACTCCATTTAGGATTGGGAAACAAACGCTAGCTCGCCTTACAAGAAACACACTCTGCTTTTGAGAAAAGAGCACTCTTCTACTCCACTGTGTTTCCTATAGGGCTAGAACAGTGAGCTTGCTCAAAACAAAAGAACTGTGCTTCCTACACACACGGGCCATATCTAGTTCAATTCTGCTTAGTAAACTGACAAGAACAGTAGATCCTCTTCAGTCCAATACACTGTACTTGCTGGGTACAGACGACAGTGCTATTTGCACTGAGTATGGCAATGGGAGTGCAATAGTGACTCTTCTTACCAGAAAACAACTCTTGCTCGTAGGACCAGAAACTGCATGTGATTCAACTCCATTTAGGACTGGGAAACAAATGCTAGCTCGCCTTACAAGAAACACACTCTGCTTTTGAGAAAAGAGCACTCTTCTACTCTACTGTGTTTCCTATGGGGTCCGAACAGTGAGCTTGCTGAGAACAAAAGAAATGTGCTTCCTACACACATGGGCCATATCTAGTTCAACTCTGCTTAGGAAACTGACAAGAACAGTAGCTCCTCTTCGGTCCAATACACTGTACTTGCTCGGAACAGACGCGAGGGCTATTTGCATTGTGTATGGCAAAGGGAGCACAATAGTGACTCTTCTAACCAGAAAACAACTCTTGCTGGTAGGACCAGAAACTGCATGTGTATTTCAACTCGATTTAGGACTGGGAAACAAATGCTAGCTCGTCTTACAAGAAACACACTCTGCTTTTGAGAAAAGAGTACTCTTCTACTCTACTGTGTTTCCTATGGGGTCCAAACAGTGAGCTTGCTGAGTACAAAAGAACTGTGCTTCCTACACACACGGGCCATATCTAGTTCAATTCTGCTAGGAAACTGACAAGAAGAGTAGCTCCTATTCAGTCCAAAACACTGTACTTGCTGGGAACAGACGCGAGTGCTATTTGAACTGTGTATGGCAATGGGAGCGCAATAGTGACTTTCTTTACCAGAAATCATCTCTTGCTCGTGGGAACGGAAACTGCATGTGATTCAACTCCATTTAGGACTGGGAAACAAACGCTAGCTCGCCTTACAAGAAACACACTCTGCTTTTGAGGAAAGAGCACTCTTCTACTCTACTGTGTTTCCTATAGGGCCAGAACAGTGAGCTTGTTGAGTACAAAAGAACTGTGCTTCCTACACCCATGGGCCATATCTAGTTCAACTCTACTTAGGAACCTGACAAGAACAGTAGATCCTCTTCAGTCCAATACACTGTACATGCTGAGAACAGAGGCCAGTGCTATTTGCCCTGTGTATGACAATGGGAGCGCAATAGTGACTCTTATTACCAGAAAAAACTCTTGCTCGTAGGACCAGAAACTGCATGTGATTCAACTCCATTTAGGACTGGGAAACAAACGCTAGCTCGCCTTACAAGAAACACACTCTGCTTTTGAGAAAAGAGCACTCTTCTACTCTACTGTGTTTCCTATAGGGCCAGAACAGTGAGCTTGCTCAGAACAAAAGAACTGTGCTTCCTACACACACGGGCCATATCTATTTCAATTCTGTTTAGGAAACTGACAAGAACAGTAGATCCTCTTCAGTCCAATACACTGTACATGCTGGGTACAAACGCCAGTGCTATTTGCACTGTGTATGGCAATGGGAGCGCAATATTGACTTTCCTTACCAGAAAACAACGCTTGCTCCTAGGAACGGAAACTGAATGTGATTCAACTCCATTTAGGACTGCGAAACAAATGCTAGCTCGCCTTACAAAAACACACTCTGCTTTTGAGGAAAGAGCACTCTTCTCTCTACTGTGTTTCCTATGGGGTTCGAACAGTGAGCCTGCTCAGAACAAAAGAACTGTGCTTCCTACACACACGGCCTTATCTAGTTCAACTTTGCTTAGGAAACTGACATGAACAGTCGCTCCTCTTCAGTCCAATACACTGTGCTTGCTTGGAACAGACGTGAGTGCTATTTGCACTGTTTATGGCAATGGGAGCGCAATAGTGACTTTCCTTACCAGAAAACAACTCTTGCTCGTAGGAACGGAAACTGCATGTGATTCAACTCCATTTAGGACTGGGAAACAAACACTAGCTCGCCTTACAAGAAACACACTCTGCTTTAGAGGAAAGAGCACTTTTCTACTCTACTGTTCTTCCTATAGGGCCAGAACAGTGTGCTTGCTGAGTACAAAAGAACTGTGCTTCCTACACACATGGGCCATATCTAGATCAACTCTGCTTAGGAACCTGACACGAACAGTAGATCTTCTTCAGTCCAATACAATGTACATCCTGGGAACAGAGGACAGTGCTATTTGCCCTGAGTATGACAATGGGAGCGCAATTGTGACTCTTATTACCAGAAAAAACTCTTGCTCGTAGGACCAGAAACTGCATGTGATTCAACTCCATTTAGGACTGGGAAACAAACGCTAGCTCGCCTTATAAGAAACACACTCTGCTTTTGAGAAAAGAGCACTCTTCTACTCTACTGTGTTTCCTATGGGGCAGGAACAGTGTGCTTGCTGAGTACAAAAGAACTGTGCTTCCTACACACATGGGCCATATCTAGATCAACTCTGCTTAGGAAACTGACAAGAACAGTAGATCCTCTTCAGTGCAATACACTGTACATGCTGGGTACAAACGCCAGTGCTATTTGCACTGTGTATGGCAATGGGAGCGCAATAGTGACTTTCCTTACCAGAAAACAACTCTTGCTCCTAGGAACGGAAACTGAATGTGATTCAACTCCATTTAGGACTGCGAAACAAACGCTAGCTCGCCTTACAAAAACACACTCTGCTTTTGAGGAAAGAGCACTCTTCTACTCTACTGTGTTTCCTATAGGGCCAGAACAGTGAGCTTGCTGAGTAAAAAAGAACTGTGCTTCCTACACACATGGGCCATATCTAGTTCAACTCTGCTTAGGAACCTGACAAGAACAGTAGATCCTCTTCAGTCCAATACACTGTACATGCTGAGAACAGAGGCCAGGGCTATTTGCACTGTGTATGTCAATGGGAGCGCAATAGTGACTTTCTTTACCAGAAAACAACTCTTGCTCGTAGGACCAAAAACTGCATGTGATTCAACTCAATTTAGGACTGGAATACAAACGCTAGCTCGCCTTACAAGAAACACACTCTGCTTTTGAGAAAAGAGCACTCTTCTACTCTACTGTGTTACCTATAGGGCCAGTACAGTGAGCTTGCTCAGAACAAAAGAACTGTGCTTCCTACACAAATGGCCATATCCACTTCAATTCTGCTTAGGAAACTGACAAGAACAGTAGCTCCTCTTCAGTCCAATACACTGTACTTGCTGGGAACAGATGCGAGAGCTATTTGCACTGTGTTTGGCAATGGGAGCACAATAGTGACTTTCCTTACAAGAAAACAACTCTTGCGCGTAGGACCAAAAACTGCATGTGATTCAACTCCATTTAGGACTGGGAAACAAACGCTAGCTCGCCTTACAAGAAACACACTCTGCTTTTGAGAAAAGAGCACTCTTCTACTCTACTGTATTTACTATGGGGTCCGAACAGTGAGCTTGCTCAGAACAAAAGAACTGTGCTTCCTACACACACAGGCTATATCTAGTTCAACTCTGCGTAGGAAACTGACAAGAACAGTAGGTCCTCTTCAGTCCAATACACTGTACATGCAGGGAAAAGACGCCAGTGCTATTTGCCCTGTGTATGACAATGGGAGCACAATAGTGACTCTTCTTACCAGAAAACAACTCTTGCTCTTAGTACCAGTAACTGCATGTGATTCAAATCCATTTAGGACTGGAAAAAAAACAATAGCTCGACTTACAAGAAACACACTCTGCTTTTGAGAAAAGAGCACTCTTCTACTCTACTGTATTTCCTATGGGGTCCGAACAGTGAGCTTGCTCAGAACAAAAGAACTGTGCTTCCTACACACACGGGCCATATCTAGTTCAACTCTGCTTAGGAAACTGAGAAGAACAGTAGCTCCTCTTCAGTCCAATACACTGTACTTGCTGGGAACAGACGAGAGGGCTATTTGCACTATGTAGGGCAAAGGGAGCGCAAGAGTGACTCTTCTTACCAGAAAAAACTCTTGCTCGTAGGACCAGAAACTGCATGTGATTCAACTCCATTTAGGACTGGGAAACAAACGCTAGCTCGCCTTACAACAAACACACTCTGCTTTTGATTAAAGAGCACTCTTCTACGCTACTGTGTTTCCTATAGGGCCAGAACAGTGAGCTTACTGAGTACAAAAGAACTGTGCTTCCTACACACATGGGCCATGTCTAGTTCAACTCTGCTTAGGAACCTGACAAGAACAGTACATCCTCTTCAGTCCAATACACTGTACATGCTGAGAACAGACGCCAGTGCTATTTGCCCTGTGTATGACAATGGGAGCGCAATAGTGACTCTTATTATCAGAAAAAACTCTTGCTCATAGGACCAGAAACTGCATGTTATTCAACTCCATTTAGGATTGGGAAACAAACGCTAGCTCGCCTTACAAGAAACACACTCTGCTTTTGAGAAAAGAGCACTCTTCTACTCCACTGTGTTTCCTATAGGGCTAGAACAGTGAGCTTGCTCAAAACAAAAGAACTGTGCTTCCTACACACACGGGCCATATCTAGTTCAATTCTGCTTAGTAAACTGACAAGAACAGTAGATCCTCTTCAGTCCAATACACTGTACTTGCTGGGTACAGACGACAGTGCTATTTGCACTGAGTATGGCAATGGGAGTGCAATAGTGACTCTTCTTACCAGAAAACAACTCTTGCTCGTAGGACCAGAAACTGCATGTGATTCAACTCCATTTAGGACTGGGAAACAAATGCTAGCTCGCCTTACAAGAAACACACTCTGCTTTTGAGAAAAGAGCACTCTTCTACTCTACTGTGTTTCCTATGGGGTCCGAACAGTGAGCTTGCTGAGAACAAAAGAAATGTGCTTCCTACACACATGGGCCATATCTAGTTCAACTCTGCTTAGGAAACTGACAAGAACAGTAGCTCCTCTTCGGTCCAATACACTGTACTTGCTCGGAACAGACGCGAGGGCTATTTGCATTGTGTATGGCAAAGGGAGCACAATAGTGACTCTTCTAACCAGAAAACAACTCTTGCTGGTAGGACCAGAAACTGCATGTGTATTTCAACTCGATTTAGGACTGGGAAACAAATGCTAGCTCGTCTTACAAGAAACACACTCTGCTTTTGAGAAAAGAGTACTCTTCTACTCTACTGTGTTTCCTATGGGGTCCAAACAGTGAGCTTGCTGAGTACAAAAGAACTGTGCTTCCTACACACACGGGCCATATCTAGTTCAATTCTGCTAGGAAACTGACAAGAAGAGTAGCTCCTATTCAGTCCAAAACACTGTACTTGCTGGGAACAGACGCGAGTGCTATTTGAACTGTGTATGGCAATGGGAGCGCAATAGTGACTTTCTTTACCAGAAATCATCTCTTGCTCGTGGGAACGGAAACTGCATGTGATTCAACTCCATTTAGGACTGGGAAACAAACGCTAGCTCGCCTTACAAGAAACACACTCTGCTTTTGAGGAAAGAGCACTCTTCTACTCTACTGTGTTTCCTATAGGGCCAGAACAGTGAGCTTGTTGAGTACAAAAGAACTGTGCTTCCTACACCCATGGGCCATATCTAGTTCAACTCTACTTAGGAACCTGACAAGAACAGTAGATCCTCTTCAGTCCAATACACTGTACATGCTAAGAACAGAGGCCAGTGCTATTTGCCCTGTGTATGACAATGGGAGCGCAATAGTGACTCTTATTACCAGAAAAAACTCTTGCTCGTAGGACCAGAAACTGCATGTGATTCAACTCCATTTAGGACTGGGAAACAAACGCTAGCTCGCCTTACAAGAAACACACTCTGCTTTTGAGAAAAGAGCACTCTTCTACTCTACTGTGTTTCCTATAGGGCCAGAACAGTGAGCTTGCTCAGAACAAAAGAACTGTGCTTCCTACACACACGGGCCATATCTATTTCAATTCTGTTTAGGAAACTGACAAGAACAGTAGATCCTCTTCAGTCCAATACACTGTACATGCTGGGTACAAACGCCAGTGCTATTTGCACTGTGTATGGCAATGGGAGCGCAATATTGACTTTCCTTACCAGAAAACAACGCTTGCTCCTAGGAACGGAAACTGAATGTGATTCAACTCCATTTAGGACTGCGAAACAAATGCTAGCTCGCCTTACAAAAACACACTCTGCTTTTGAGGAAAGAGCACTCTTCTCTCTACTGTGTTTCCTATGGGGTTCGAACAGTGAGCCTGCTCAGAACAAAAGAACTGTGCTTCCTACACACACGGCCTTATCTAGTTCAACTTTGCTTAGGAAACTGACATGAACAGTCGCTCCTCTTCAGTCCAATACACTGTGCTTGCTTGGAACAGACGTGAGTGCTATTTGCACTGTTTATGGCAATGGGAGCGCAATAGTGACTTTCCTTACCAGAAAACAACTCTTGCTCGTAGGAACGGAAACTGCATGTGATTCAACTCCATTTAGGACTGGGAAACAAACACTAGCTCGCCTTACAAGAAACACACTCTGCTTTAGAGGAAAGAGCACTTTTCTACTCTACTGTTCTTCCTATAGGGCCAGAACAGTGTGCTTGCTGAGTACAAAAGAACTGTGCTTCCTACACACATGGGCCATATCTAGATCAACTCTGCTTAGGAACCTGACACGAACAGTAGATCTTCTTCAGTCCAATACAATGTACATCCTGGGAACAGAGGACAGTGCTATTTGCCCTGAGTATGACAATGGGAGCGCAATTGTGACTCTTATTACCAGAAAAAACTCTTGCTCGTAGGACCAGAAACTGCATGTGATTCAACTCCATTTAGGACTGGGAAACAAACGCTAGCTCGCCTTATAAGAAACACACTCTGCTTTTGAGAAAAGAGCACTCTTCTACTCTACTGTGTTTCCTATGGGGCAGGAACAGTGTGCTTGCTGAGTACAAAAGAACTGTGCTTCCTACACACATGGGCCATATCTAGATCAACTCTGCTTAGGAAACTGACAAGAACAGTAGATCCTCTTCAGTGCAATACACTGTACATGCTGGGTACAAACGCCAGTGCTATTTGCACTGTGTATGGCAATGGGAGTGCAATAGTGACTTTCCTTACCAGAAAACAACTCTTGCTCCTAGGAACGGAAACTGAATGTGATTCAACTCCATTTAGGACTGCGAAACAAACGCTAGCTCGCCTTACAAAAACACACTCTGCTTTTGAGGAAAGAGCAATCTTCTACTCTACTGTGTTTCCTATAGGGCCAGAACAGTGAGCTTGCTGAGTAGAAATGAATTGTGCTTCCTACACACATGGGCCATATCTAGTTCAACTCTGCTTAGGAAACTGACAAGAACAGTAGCTCCTCTTCAGTCCAATACACTGTATTGCTGGGAACAGACGCGAGTGCTTTTTGCACTGTGTATGGCAAGGGGAGCGCAATAGTGACTTTCCTTACCAGAAAACAACTCTTGCTCGTAGGAATGGAAACTGCATGTGATTCAACTCCATTTAGGACTGGGAAACAAACGCTAGCTCGCCTTACAAGAAACACACTCTGCTTTTGAGAAAAGAGCACTCTTCTACTCTACTGTGTTTCCTATGGGGTCCAAACAGTGAGCTTGCTCAGAACAAAAGAACTGTGCTTCCTACACACACGGGCCATATCTAGTTCAATTCTGCTTAGAAAACTGACAAGAACAGTAGCTCCTCTTCAGTCCAATACACTGTACTTGCTGGGAACAGACGCGAGGGCTATTTGCATTGTGTATGGCAAAGGGAGCGCAATAGTGACTCTTCTAACCAGAAAACAACTCTTGCTGGTAGGACCAGAAACTGCATGTGTATTTCAACTCCATTTAGGACTGGGAAATAAATGCTAGCTCGCCTTACAAGAAACACACTCTGCTTATGAGAAAAGAGCACTCTTCTACTCTACTGTTTTTCCTATGGGGTCCAAATACTGAACTTGCTGAGAACAAAAGAACTGGGCTTCCTACACACACGGGCCATATCTAGTTCAATTCTGCTTAGGAAACTGACAAGAAGAGTAGCTCCTATTCAGTCCAATACACTGTACTTGCTGGGAACAGACGCGAGGGCTATTTGCACTGTGTATGGAAATGGGAGTGCAAGAGTGACTTTCCTTACCAGAAAACAACTCTTGCTCGTAGGAACGGAAACTGCATGTGATTCAACTCCATTTAGGACTGGGAAACAAACGCTAGCTCGCCTTACAAGAAACACACTCTGCTTTTGAGGAAAGAGCACTCTTCTACTCTACTGTGTTTCCTCTAGGGCCAGAACAGTGAGCTTGCTGAGTACAAAAAAACTGTGCTTCCTACACACATGGGCCATATCTAGTTCAACTCTGCTTAGGAACCTGACAAAAACAGTAGATCCTCTTCAGTCCAATACACTGTACATGCTGAGAACAGAGGCCAGTGCTATTTGCCCTGTGTATGACAATGGGAGCACAATAGTGACTCTTATTACCAGAAAACAACTCTTGCTCGTAGGACCAGAAACTGCATGTGATTCAACTCCATTTAGGACTGGGAAACAAACACTAGCTCGCCTTAGAAGAAACACACTCTGCTTTTGAGAAAAGAGCACTCTTCTACTCTACTGTGTTTCCTATGGGGTCCAAACAGTGAGCTTGCTGAGAACAAAAGAAATGTGCTTCCTACACACATGGGCCATATCTAGTTCAACTCTGCTTAGGAAACTGACAAGAACAATAGCTCCTCTTCAGTCCAATACACTGTACTTGCTGGGAACAGACGCGAGGGCTATTTGCATTGTGTATGGCAAAGGGAGCGCAATAGTGACTCTTCTAACCAGAAAACAACTCTTGCTGGTAGGACCAGAAACTGCATGTGTATTTCAACTCCATTTAGGACTAGGAAACAAATGGTAGCTCGCCTTACAAGAAACACACTCTGCTTTTGAGAAAAGAGCACTCTTCTCTCTACTGTGTTTCCTATGGGCTTCGAACAGTGAGCTTGCTCAGAACAAAAGAACTGTGCTTCCTACACACACGGCCTTATCTAGTTCAACTTTGCTTAGGAAACTGACATGAACAGTCGCTCCTCTTCAGTCCAATACACTGTGCTTGCTTGGAACAGACGCGAGTGCTATTTGCACTGTTTATGGCAATGGGAGCGCAATAGTGACTTTCCTTACCAGAAAACAACTCTTGCTCGTAGGAACGGAAACTGCATGTGATTCAACTCCATTTAGGACTGGGAAACAAACACTAGCTCGCCTTACAAGAAACACACTCTGCTTTAGAGGAAAGAGCACTTTTCTACTCTACTGTTCTTCCTATAGGGCCAGAACAGTGTGCTTGCTGAGTACAAAAGAACTGTGCTTCCTACACACATGGGCCATATCTAGATCAACTCTGCTTAGGAACCTGACAAGAACAGTAGATCTTCTTCAGTCCAATACAATGTACATCCTGGGAACAGAGGCCAGTGCTATTTGCCCTGAGTATGACAATGGGAGCGCAATAGTGACTCTTATTACCAGAAAAAACTCTTGCTCGTAGGACCAGAAACTGCATGTTATTCAACTCCATTTAGGACTGGGAAACAAACGCTAGCTCGCCTTATAAGAAACACACTCTGCTTTTGAGAAAAGAGCACTCTTCTACTCTACTGTGTTTCCTATGGGGCCAGAACAGTGTGCTTGATGAGTACAAAAGAACTGTGCTTCCTACACACATGGGCCATATCTAGATCAACTCTGCTTAGGAAACTGACAAGAACAGTAGATCCTCTTCAGTGCAATACACTGTACATGCTGGGTACAAACGCCAGTGCTATTTGCACTGTGTATGGCAATGGGAGCGCAATAGTGACTTTCCTTACCAGAAAACAACTCTTGCTCCTAGGAACGGAAACTGAATGTGATTCAACTCCATTTAGGACTGCGAAACAAACGCTAGCTCGCCTTACAAAAACACACTCTGCTTTTGAGGAAAGAGCTATCTTCTACTCTACTTTGTTTCCTATAGGGCCAGAACAGTGAGCTTGCTGAGTAGAAATGAATTGTGCTTCCTACACACATGGGCCATATCTAGTTCAACTCTGCTTAGGAAACTGACAAGAACAGTAGCTCCTCTTCAGTCCAATACACTGTACTTGCTGGGAACAGACGCGAGTGCTTTTTGCACTGTGTATGGCAATGGGAGCGCAATAGTGACTTTCCTTACCAGAAAACAACTCTTGCTCCTAGGAACGGAAACTGAATGTGATTCAACTCCATTTAGGACTGCGAAACAAACGCTAGCTCGCCTTACAAAAACACACTCTGCTTTTGAGGAAAGAGCAATCTTCTACTCTACTGTGTTTCCTATAGGACCAGAACAGTGAGCTTGCTGAGTAGAAATGAATTGTGCTTCCTACACACATGGGCCATATCTAGTTCAACTCTGCTTAGGAAACTGACAAGAACAGTAGCTCCTCTTCAGTCCAATACACTGTACTTGCTGGGAACAGACGCGAGTGCTTTTTGCACTGTGTACGGCAAGGGGAGCGCAATCGTGACTTTCCTTACCAGAAAACAACTCTTGCTCGTAGGAATGGAAACTGCATGTGATTCAACTCCATTTAGGACTGGGAAACAAACGCTAGCTCGCCTTACAAGAAACACACTCTGCTTTTGAGAAAAGAGCACTCTTCTACTCTACTGTGTTTCCTATGGGGTCCAAACAGTGAGCTTGCTCAGAACAAAAGAACTGTGCTTCCTACACACACGGGCCATATCTAGTTCAATTCTACTTAGGAAACTGACAAGAACAGTAGCTCCTCTTCAGTCCAATACACTGTACTTGATGGGAACAGACGCGAGTGCTATTTGCACTGTGTATGGCAATGGGAGAGCAATAGTGACTTTCCTTAGCAGAAAACAACTCTTGCTCATAGGAACGGAAACTGCATGTGATTCAACTCCATTTAGGACTGGGAAACAAACGCTAGCTCGCCTTACAAGAAACACACTCTGCTTTTGAGGAAAGAGCACTCTTCTACTCTACTGTGTTTCCTATAGGGCCAGAACAGTGAGCTTGCTGAGTACAAAAGAACTGTGCTTCCTACACACATGGGCCATATCTAGTTCAACTCTGCTTAGGAAACTGACAAGAACAGTAGATCCTCTTCAGTCCAATACACTGTACTTGCTGGGAACAGACGCGAGGGCTATTTGCACTGTGTATGGCAAAGGGAGCGCAATAGTGACTCTTCTTACCAGAAAACAACTCTTGCTCGTAGGACCAGAAACTGCATGTGTATTTCAACTCCAATTAGGCCTGGAAAACAAACGCTAGCTCACCTTACAAGAAACACACTTTGTTTTGAGAAAAATGCACTCTTCTACTCTACTGTGTTTTCTATGGGGTTCGAAATGTGAGCTTGCTCAGAACAAAAGAACTGTGCTTCCTACACACACGGGCCATATCTTGTTCAATTCTGCTTAGGAAACTGACAAGAAGTGTAGCTCCTCTTCAGTCCAATACACTGTACTCGCTGGGAACAGACGCGAGGGCTATTTGCATTGTGTATGGCAAAGGGAGAGCAATAGAGACTCTTCTAACCAGAAAACATCTCTTGCTGGTAGGACCAGAAACTGCATGTGTATTTCAACTCCATTTATTACTAGGAAACAAACGCTAGCTCGCCTTACAAGAAACACACTCTGCTTTTGAGAAAAGAGCACTCTTCCCTCTACTGTGTTTCCTATGGGGTTCGAACAGCGAGCTTGCTCAGAACAAAAGAACTGTGCTTCCTACACACACGGGCCTTATTTAGTTCAACTTTGCTTAGGAAACTGACATGAACAGTAGCTCCTCTTCAGACCAATACACTGTACTTGCTGGAAACAGACGCGAGTGTTATTTGTACTATGTATGGCAATGGGAGCACAATAGTGACTCTTATTACCAGAAAACAATTCTTGCTCGTAGGACCAAAAACTGCATTTGATTCAACTCCATTTAGGACTGGGAAACAAACGCTAGCTCGCCTTACAAGAAACACACTCTGCTTTTGAGAAACGAGCACTCGTCTACTCTACTGTGTTTTCTATGGCGTCCTTACAGTGAGCTTGCTGAGAACAAAAGAACTGTGCTTCCTACACACACGGGCCATATCTAGTTCAACTCTGCTTAGGAAACTGACAAGAACAGTAGCTCCTCTTCAGTCCAATACACTGTATTTGCTGGGAACAGACAAGAGGGCTATTTGCACTATGTATGGCAAAGGGAGCTCAATAGTGACTCTTCTTACCAGAAAACAACTCTTGCTCGTAGGACCAAAAACTGCATGTGATTCAACTCCATTTAGAACTGGGAAACAAACGCTAGCTCGCCTTACAAGAAACATACTCTGCTTTTGAGAAAAGAGCACTCTTCTACTCTACTGTGTTTCCTAAGGGGTCCAAACAGTGAGCTTGCTCATAACAAAAGAACTGTGCTTCCTACACACACGGGCCATATCTAGTTCAATTCTGCTTAGGAAACTGACAAGAACAGTAGCTCCTCTTCAATACAATACACTGTACTTGCTGGGAACAGACGTGAGTGCTATTTGCACTGTGTATGGCAATGGGAGAGCAAGAGTGACTTTCCTTACCAGAAAACAACTCTTGCTCATAGGAACAGAAACTGCATGTGATTCAACTCCTTTTAGGACTGGGAAACAAACGCTAGCTCGCCTGACAAGAAACACACTCTGCTTTTGAGGAAAGAACACTCTTCTACTCTACTGTGTTTCCTATAGTGTCAGAACAGTGAGCTTGCTGAGTACAAAAGAACTGTGCTTCCTACACACACGGGCCTTATTTAGTTCAACTTTGCTTAGGAAACTGACATGAACAGTAGCTCCTCTTCAGACCAATACACTGTACTTGCTGGAAACAGACGCGAGTGTTATTTGTACTATGTATGGCAATGGGAGCACAATAGTGACTCTTATTACCAGAAAACAATTCTTGCTGGTAGGACCAAAAACTGCATTTGATTCAACTCCATTTAGGACTGGGAAACAAACGCTAGCTCGCCTTACAAGAAACACACTCTGCTTTTGAGGAAAGAGCACTCTTCTACTCTACTGTGTTTCCTATAGCGCCAGAACAGTGAGCTTGCTGAGTACAAAAGAACTGTGCTTCCTACACACATGGGCCATATCTAGTTCAACTCTTCTTAGGAAACTGAGAAGAACAGTAGATCCACTTCAGTCCAATACGCTGTACATGCTGGGTACAGACGCCAGTGCTATTTGCACTGTGTATGGCAATGGGAGCACAATAGTGACTCTTCTTACCAGAAAACAACTCTTGCTCGTAGGACCAGAAACTGCATGAGATTCAACTCCATTTAGGATTGCGAAACAAACTCTAGCTGGCCTTACAAGAAACAGACTCTGCTTTTGAGAAAAGAGCACTCTTCTACTCTACTGTGTTTCCTATGGGGTCCAAACAGTAAGCTTGCTCAGAACAAAAGAACTGTGCTTCCTACACACACGGGCCATATCTAGTTCAATTCTGCTTAGGAAACTGAGAAGAACAGTAGCTCCTCTTCAGTCCAATACACTGTACTTGATGGGAACAGACGCGAGTGCTATTTGCACTGTGTATGGCAATGGGAGAGCAATAGTGACTTTCCTTAGCAGAAAACAACTCTTGCTCATAGGAACGGAAACTGCATGTGATTCAACTCCATTTAGGACTGGGAAACAAACGCTAGCTCGCCTTACAAGAAACACACTCTGCTTTTGAGGAAAGAGCACTCTTCTACTCTACTGTGTTTCCTATAGGGCCAGAACAGTGAGCTTGCTGAGTACAAAAGAACTGTGCTTCCTACAAACACGGGCCATATCTTGTTCAATTCTGCTTAGGTAACTGACAAGAACAGTAGAACCTCTTCATTCCAATAGACTGTACATGCTGGGAACAGACGCCAGTGCTATTTGCCCTGTGTGTGACAATGGGAGCGCAATAGTGACTCTTCTTACCAGAAAACAACTCTTGCTCGTAGGACCAGAAACTGCATGTGTATTTCAACTCCAATTAGGACTGGAAAACAAACGCTAGCTCACCTTACAAGGAACACACTCTGCTTTTGAGAAAAATGCACTCTTCTACTCTACTGTGTTTTTTATGGGGTTCGAAATGTGAGCTTGCTCAGAACAAAAGAACTGTGCTTCCTACACACACGGGCCATATCTTGTTCAATTCTGCTTAGGAAACTGACAAGAACAGTAGCTCCAATTCAGTCCAATACACTGTACTTGCTGGGAACAGACAAGAGGGCTATTTGCATTGTGTATGTCAAAGGGAGAGCAATAGTGACTCTTCTAACCAGAAAACATCTCTTGCTGGTAGGACCAGAAACTGCATGTGTATTTCAACTCCATTTATTACTGGGAAACAAACGCTAGCTCGCCTTACAAGAAACACACTCTGCTTTTGAGAAAAGAGCACTCTTCCCTCTACTGTGTTTCCTATGGGGTTAGAACAGTGAGCTTGCTCAGAACAAAAGAACTGTGCTTCCTACACACACGGGCCTTATTTAGTTCAACTTTGCTTAGGAAACTGACATGAACAGTAGCTCCTCTTCAGACCAATACACTGTACTTGCTGGAAACAGACGGGAGTGTTATTTGTACTATGTATGGCAATGGGAGCACAATAGTGACTCTTATTACCAGAAAACAATTCTTGCTCGTAGGACCAAAAACTGCATTTGATTCAACTCCATTTAGGACTGGGAAACAAACGCTAGCTCGCCTTACAAGAAACACACTCTGCTTTTGAGAAAAGAGCACTCGTCTACTCTACTGTGTTTTATATGGGGTCCGAACAGTGAGCTTGCTGAGAACAAAAGAACTGTGCTTCCTACACACACGGGCCATATCTAGTTCAACTCTGCTTAGGAAACTGAAAAGAACAGTAGCTCCTCTTCAGTCCAATACACTGTACTTGCTGGGAACAGACGCGAGGGCTATTTGCACTATGTATGGCAAAGGGAGCACAATAGTGACTCTTCTTACCAGAAAACAACTCTTGCTCGTAGGACCAGAAACTGCATGTGTATTTCAACTCCAATTAGGACTGGAAAACAAACGCTAGCTCACCTTACAAGAAACACACTTTGCTTTTGAGAAAAATGCACTCTTCTACTCTACTGTGTTTTCTATGGGGTTTGAAATGTGAGCTTGCTCAGAACAAAAGAACTGTGCTTCCTACACACACGGGCCATATCTTGTTCAGTTCTGCTTAGGAAACTGACAAGAACAGTAGCTCCAATTCAGTCCAATACACTGTACTTGCTGGAAACAGACGCGAGTGTTATTTGTGCTATGTATGGCAATGGGAGCACAATAGTGACTCTTATTACCAGAAAACAATTCTTGCTCGTAGGACCAAAAACTGCATTTGATTCAACTCCTTTTAGGACTGGGAAACAAATATTACCTCGCCTTACAAAAAACACACTCTGCTTTTGAGAAAAGAGCACTCTTCTACTCTACTGTGTTTCCTATGGGGTCCAAACAGTGAGCTTGCTCAGAACAAAAGAACTGTGCTTCCTACACACACGGGCCATATCTAGTTCAATTCTGCTTAGGAAACTGACAAGAACAGTAGCTCCTCTTCAATACAATACACTGTACTTGCTGGGAACAGACGTGAGTGCTATTTGTACTGTGTATGGCAATGGGAGAGCAATAGTGACTTTCCTTAGCAGAAAACAACTCTTGCTCATAGGAACAGAAACTGCATGTGATTCAACTCCTTTTAGGACTGGGAAACAAACGCTAGCTCGCCTTACAAGAAACACACTCTGCTTTTGAGGAAAGAACACTCTTCTACTCTACTGTGTTTCCTATAGTGTCAGAACAGTGAGCTTGCTGAGTACAAAAGAACTGTGCTTCCTACACACATGGGCCATATCTAGTTCAAATCTGCTTAGGAACCTGACAAGAACAGTAGCTCCTCTTCAGTCCAATACACTGTACATGCTGGGAACAGAGGCCAGTGCTATTTGCCCTGAGTATGACAATGGGAGCACAATAGGGACTCTTATTACCAGAAAAATTTCTTGCTCGTAGGACCAGAAACTGCATGTGATTCAACTCCATTTAGGACTGGGAAACAAACGCTAGCTCGACTTACAAGAAACACACTCTGCTTTTGAGAAAAGAGCACTCTCCTACTCTACTGTGTTTCCTATAAGGCCAGAACATGGAGCATGCTCAGAATAAAAGAACTGTGCTTCCTACACACACGGGCCATATCTAGTTCAATTCTTCTTAGGAAACTGACAAGAACAGCAGATCCTCTTCAGTCCAATACACTGTACATGCTGGGTACAGACGCCAGTGCTATTTGCACTGTGTATGGCAATGGGAGCGCAATAGTGACTCTTCTTACCAGAAAAAAACTCTTGCTCGTAGGACCAGAAACTGCATGTGATTCAACTCCATTTAGGACTGGGAAACAAACGCTAGCGTGCCTTACAAGAAACACACTCTGCTTTTGAGAAAAGAGCACTCGTCTACTCTACTGTGTTTCCTATGGGGTCCAAACAGTGAGCTTGCTCAGAACAAAAGAACTGTGCTTCCTACACACATGGGCCATATCTAGTTCAATTCTGCTTAAGAAACTGACAAGAACAGTAGCTCCTCTTCAGTACAATACACTGTACTTGCTGGGAACAGACGCGAGTGCTATTTGCACTGTGTATGGCAATGGGAGCGCAATAGTGACTTTCCTTACCAGAAAACAACTCTTGCTCGTAGGAACGGAAACTGAACGTGATTCAACTCCATTTATGAATGCGAAACAAACGCTAGCTCGCCTTACAAAAACACACTCTGCTTTTGAGGAAAGAGCACTCTTCTACTCTACTGTGTTTCCTATAGGGCCAGAACAGTGAGCTTGCTGAGTACAAATGAACTGTGCTTCCTACACACACGGGCCATATCTAGTTTAACTCTGCTTAGGAAACTGACAAGAACAGTAGCTCCTCTTCAGTCCGATACACTGTACTTGCTGGGAACAGACGCGAGTGCTATTTGCACTGTGTATGGCAAAGGGAGCGCAATAGTGACTTTCCTTACCAGAAAACAACTCTTGTTCGTAGGACCAGAAAATGCATGTGATTCAACTCCATTTAGGACTAGGAAACAAATGCTAGCTCGCCTTACAAGAAACACACTCTGCTTTTGAGAAAAGAGCACTCTTCTACTCTACTGTGTTTGCTATGGGGTCCGAACAGTGAGCTTGCTCAGAACAAAAGAACTGTGCTTCCTACACACTTGGCCATATCTAGTTCAATTCTGCTTAGGAAACTGACAATAACAGTAGATCCTCTTCAGTCCAATACACTGTACTTGCTGCGAACAGACGCCAGTGCTATTTGTCCTGTGTATGGAAATGGCAGCACAATAGTGACTCTTCTTACCAGAAAACAACTCTTGCTCGTAGTACCAGAAACTGCATGGGATTCAACTCCATTTATGACTGGGAAACAAACTCTAGCTCGCCTTACAAGAAACACACTCTGCTTTAGAGAAAAGAGCACTCTTCTACTCTACTTTGTTTCCTATGGGGTCCAAACAGTGAGCTTGCTCAGAACAAAAGAACTGTGCTTCCTACACACACGGATCATTTCTATTACAACTCTGCTTAGGAAACTGACAAGAATAGTAGCACCTATTCAGTATAATACACTGTACTTGCTGGGAACAGACGGGAGTGCTATTTGCACTGTGAATGGCAAAGTGAGCACAACGTGACTTTCCTTACCAGAAAACAACTCTTGTTCGTAGGAGCAGAAAATGCATGTGATTCAACTCCATTTAGGCCTAGGAAACAAACGCTAGCTCGCCTTACAAGAAACACACTCTGCTTTTGAGAAAAGAGCACTCTTCTACTCTACTGTGTTTCCTATGGGGTCCGAAGAGTGAGCTTGCACAGAACAAAAGACCTGTGATTCCTACACACACGGCCATATCTAGTTCAATTCTGCTTAGGAACCTGACAAGAACAGTAGCTCCTCTTCAGTCCAATACACTGTATTGCTGGGAACAGACGCCAGTGCTATTTGTCCTGTGTATGGCAATGGCAGCGCAATAGTGACTATTCTTACCATAAAACAACTCTTGCTCGTAGGACCAGAAACTGCATGTGATTCCACTCCATTTATGACTGGGAAACAAACTCTAGCTCGCCTTACAAGAAACACACTCTGCTTTAGAGAAAAGAGCACTCATCTACTCTACTGTGTTTCCTATTGTGTCCAAACAGTGAGCTTGCTCAGAACAAAAGAACTGTGCTTCCTACACACAAGGACCATATGTAGTTCAACTCTGCTTAGGAAACTGACAAGAACAGTAGCTCCTATTCAGTCCAATACACTGTACTTGCTGGGAAAATACGCGAGTGCTATTTGCCCTCTGTATGGCAATGGGAGCGCAATAGTGACTTTCCTTACCAGAAAACAACTCTTGTTCGTAGGACCAGAAACTGCATGTGATTCAACCCCATTTAGGACTAGGAAACAAACGCTAGCTCGCCTTACAAGAAACTCACTCTGCTTTTGAGAAAAGAGCACTCTTCTACTCTACTGTGTTTCCTATAGGGCCAGAACAGTGAGCTTGCTCAGAACAAAAGAACTGTCCTTCCTACACACACGGGACTTATCTAGTTCAACTCAGCTTAGGAAACTGACAAGAACAGTAGCTCCTCTTCAGTCCGATACACTGTACTTGCTGGGAACAGACACATGTGCTATTTGCACTGTGTCTGGCAGTGGGAGCGCAATAGTGACTTTCCTACCAGAAAACATTTCTTGCTCGTAGGACCACAAACTGCATGTGATTCAACGCCATTTAGGACTGGGAAACAAACGCTAGCTCGCCTTACAAGAAACATACTCTGCTTTAGAGAAAAGAGCACTCTTCTACTCTACTGTGTTTCCTATGGGGTCCAAACAGTGAGCTTGCTCAGAACAAAAGAACTGTGCTTCCTACACACATGGATCATTTCTAGTACAACTCTGCTGAGGAAACTGACAAGAAAAGTAGCACCTATTCAGTCCAATACACTGTACTTGCTGGGAACAGACGGGAGTGCTATTTGCACTGTGAATGGTAAAGGGAGCAAAACGTGACTTTCCTTACCAGAAAACAACTCTTGTTCGGAGGAGCAGAAAATGCATGTGATTCAACTCCATTTAGGACTGGGAAACAAACTCTAGCTCGCCTTACAAGAAACACACTCTGCTTTAGAGAAAAGAGCACTCTTCTACTCTACTGTGTTTCCTATGGTGTCCAAACAGTGAGCTTGCTCAGAACAAAAGAACTGTGCTTCCTACACACAAGGACCATATGTAGTTCAACTCTGCTTAGGAAACTGACAAGAACAGTAGCTCCTATTCAGTCCAATACACTGTACTTGCTGGGAAAATACGCGAGTGCTATTTGCGCTGTGTATTGCAATGGGAGCGCAATAGTGACTTTCCTTACCAGAAAACAACTCTTGTTCGTAGGACCAGAAACTGCATGTGATTCAACGCCATTTAGGACTAGGAAACAAACGCTAGCTCGCCTTACAAGAAACACACTCTGCTTTTGAGAAAAGAGCACTCTTCTACTCTACTGTGTTTCCTATAGGGCCAGAACAGTGAGCTTGTTCAGAACATAAAAACTGTGCTTCCTACACACACGGGACTTATGTAGTTCAACTCTGCTTAGGAAACTGACAAGAACAGTAGCTCCTCTTCAGTCCGATACACTGTACTTGATGGGAACAGACGAGATGGCTATTTGCACTATGTATGGCAAAGGGAGCGCAATAGTGACTCTTCTTACCATAAAACAACTCTTGCTCGTAGGACCAGAAACTGCATGTGATTCAACTCCTTTTAGGACTGGGAAACAAACGCTAGCTCGCCTTACAAGAAACACACTCTGCTTTTGAGGAAAGAGCACTCTTCTACTCTACTGTGTTTCCTTTAGGGCCAGAACAGTGAGCTTGCTGAGTACAAAAGAACTGTGCTTCCTACACACATGGGCCATATCTAGTTCAACTCTGCTTAGGAACCTGACAAGAACAGTAGCTCCTCTTCAGTCCAATACACTGTACTTACTGGGAACAGAGGCCAGTGCTATTTGCCCTGAGTATGACAATGGGAGCACAATAGTGACTCTTATTACCAGAAAAATTTCTTGCTCGTAGGACCAGAAACTGCATGTGATTCAACTCAATTTAGGACTGGGAAACAAACACTAGCTCGACTTACAAGAAACACACTCTGCTTTTGAGAAAAGAGCACTCTCCTACTCTACTGTGTTTCCTATAAGGCCAGAACATGGAGCTTGCTCAGAACAAAAGAACTGTGCTTCCTACACACACCGGCCATATCTAGTTCAATTCTTCTTAGGAAACTGACAAGAACAGCAGATCCTCTTCAGTCCAATACACTGTACATGCTGGTTACAGACGCCAGTGCTATTTGCACTGTGTATGGCAATGGGAGCGCAATAGTGACTCTTCTTACCAGAAAACAACTCTTGCTCGTAGGACCAGAAACTGCATGTGATTCAACTCCATTTAGGACTGGGAAACAAACGCTAGCTCGCCTTACAAGAAACACACTCTGCTTTTGAGAAAAGAGCACTCGTCTACTCTACTGTGTTTCCTATGGGGTCCAAACAGTGAGCTTGCTCAGAACAAAAGAACTGTGCTTCCTACACACACGGGCCATATCTAGTTCAATTTTGCTTAAGAAACTGACAAGAACAGTAGCTCCTCTTCAGTACAATACACTGTACTTGCTGGGAACAGACGCGAGTGCTATTTGCACTGTGTATGGCAATGGGAGCGCAATAGTGACTTTCCTTACCAGAAAACAACTCTTGCTCGTAGGAACGGAAACTGAATGTGATTCAATTCCATTTATGAATGCGAAACAAACGCTAGCTCTCCTTACAAAAACACACTCTGCTTTTGAGGAAAGAGCACTCTTCTACTCTACTGTGTTTCCTATAGGGCCAGAACAGTGAGCTTGCTGAGTACAAATGAACTGTGCTTCCTACACACATGGGCCATATCTCATTCAACTCCTCTTAGGAAACTGACAAGAACAGTAGCTCCTCTTCAGTCCGATACACTGTACTTGGTGGGAACACATGCGAGTGCTCTTTGCACTGTGTGTGGCAATGGGAGCGCAATAGTGACTTTCCTTACCAGAAAACAACTCTTGCTCGAAGGACCACAAAATGCATGTGATTCAACTCCATTTATGACTGGGAAACAAACGCTAGCTCGCCTTACAAGAAACACACTCTGCTTTAGAGAAAAGAGCACTCTTCTACTCTACTGTGTTTCCTATGGGGTCCGAACAGTGAGCTTGCTCAGAACAAAGAACTGTGCTTCCTACACACATGGACCATATCTAGTTCAACTCTGCTTAGGAAACTGACATGAACAGTAGCTCCTATTCAGTCCAATACACTGTACTTGCTGGGAACAGAGGCGAGTGCTATTTGCACTGTGTATGGCATTAAGAGCGCAATAGTGACTTTCCTTACCAGAAAACAACTCTTGCTCATAGGACCAGAAACTGCATGTGATTCAATTCCATTTAGGACTGGGAAATAAACGATAGCTTGCCTTACAAAAAACACACTCTGCTTTTGAGAAAAGAGCACTCTTCTACTCTACTGTGTTTCCTATGGGGTCCGAACAGTGAGCTTGCTCAGAGCAAAAGAACTGTGCTTCCTACACACGTGGCCATAACTAGTTCAATTCTGCTTAGGAAACTGACAATAACAGTAGATCCTCTTCAGTCCAATACACTGTACTTGCTGCGAACAGACGCCAGTGCTATTTGTCCTGTGTATGGAAATGGCAGCACAATAGTGACTCTTCTTACCAGAAAACAACTCTTGCTCGTAGTACCAGAAACTGCATGGGATTCAACTCCATTTATGACTGGGAAACAAACTCTAGCTCGCCTTACAAGAAACACACTCTGCTTTAGAGAAAAGAGCACTCTTCTACTCTACTTTGTTTCCTATGGGGTCCAAACAGTGAGCTTGCTCAGAACAAAAGAACTGTGCTTCCTACACACACGGATCATTTCTAGTACAACTCTGCTTAGGAAACTGACAAGAATAGTAACACCTATTCAGTATAATACACTGTACTTGCTGGGAACAGACGGGAGTGCTATTTGCACTGTGAATGGCAAAGTGAGCACAACGTGACTTTCCTTACCAGAAAACAACTCTTGTTCGTAGGAGCAGAAAATGCATGTGATTCAACTCCATTTAGGACTAGGAAACAAACGCTAGCTCGCCTTACAAGAAACACACTCTGCTTTTGAGAAAAGAGCACTCTTCTACTCTACTGTGTTTCCTATGGGGTCCGAAGAGTGAGCTTGCACAGAACAAAAGACCTGTGATTCCTACACACACGGCCATATCTAGTTCAATTCTGCTTAGGAACCTGACAAGAACAGTAGCTCCTCTTCAGTCCAATACACTGTATTGCTGGGAACAGACGCCAGTGCTATTTGTCCTGTGTATGGCAATGGCAGCGCAATAGTGACTATTCTTACCATAAAACAACTCTTGCTCGTAGGACCAGAAACTGCATGTGATTCCACTCCATTTATGACTGGGAAACAAACTCTAGCTCGCCTTACAAGAAACACACTCTGCTTTAGAGAAAAGAGCACTCATCTACTCTACTGTGTTTCCTATTGTGTCCAAACAGTGAGCTTGCTCAGAACAAAAGAACTGTGCTTCCTACACACAAGGACCATATGTAGTTCAACTCTGCTTAGGAAACTGACAAGAACAGTAGCTCCTATTCAGTCCAATACACTGTACTTGCTGGGAAAATACGCGAGTGCTATTTGCCCTCTGTATGGCAATGGGAGCGCAATAGTGACTTTCCTTACCAGAAAACAACTCTTGTTCGTAGGACCAGAAACTGCATGTGATTCAACCCCATTTAGGACTAGGAAACAAACGCTAGCTCGCCTTACAAGAAACACACTCTGCTTTTGAGAAAAGAGCACTCTTCTACTCTACTGTGTTTCCTATAGGGCCAGAACAGTGAGCTAGCTCAGAACAAAAGAACTGTCCTTCCTACACACACGGGACTTATCTAGTTCAACTCTGCTTAGGAAACTGACAAGAACAGTAGCTCCTCTTCAGTCTGAT
Organism: Peromyscus eremicus; assembly: GCF_949786415.1. Taxonomy (NCBI): domain Eukaryota; kingdom Metazoa; phylum Chordata; class Mammalia; order Rodentia; family Cricetidae; genus Peromyscus; species Peromyscus eremicus. Next base: position 88,473 of record NW_026734844.1, read on the forward strand.
GCACTGTACTTGCTGGGAACAGACACATGTGCTATTTGCACTGTGTCTGGCAGTGGGAGCGCAATAGTGACTTTCCTACCAGAAAACATTTCTTGCTCGTAGGACCACAAACTGCATGTGATTCAACGCCATTTAGGACTGGGAAACAAACGCTAGCTCGCCTTACAAGAAACATACTCTGCTTTAGAGAAAAGAGCACTCTTCTACTCTACTGTGTTTCCTATGGGGTCCAAACAGTGAGCTTGCTCAGAACAAAAGAACTGTGCTTCCTACACACATGGATCATTTCTAGTACAACTCTGCTGAGGAAACTGACAAGAAAAGTAGCACCTATTCAGTCCAATACACTGTACTTGCTGGGAACAGACGGGAGTGCTATTTGCACTGTGAATGGTAAAGGGAGCAAAACGTGACTTTCCTTACCAGAAAACAACTCTTGTTCGGAGGAGCAGAAAATGCATGTGATTCAACTCCATTTAGGACTGGGAAACAAACTCTAGCTCGCCTTACAAGAAACACACTCTGCTTTAGAGAAAAGAGCACTCTTCTACTCTACTGTGTTTCCTATGGTGTCCAAACAGTGAGCTTGCTCAGAACAAAAGAACTGTGCTTCCTACACACAAGGACCATATGTAGTTCAACTCTGCTTAGGAAACTGACAAGAACAGTAGCTCCTATTCAGTCCAATACACTGTACTTGCTGGGAAAATATGCGAGTGCTATTTGCCCTGTGTATTGCAATGGGAGCGCAATAGTGACTTTCCTTACCAGAAAACAACTCTTGTTCGTAGGACCAGAAACTGCATGTGATTCAACGCCATTTAGGACTAGGAAACAAACGCTAGCTCGCCTTACAAGAAACACACTCTGCTTTTGAGAAAAGAGCACTCTTCTACTCTACTGTGTTTCCTATAGGGCCAGAACAGTGAGCTTGTTCAGAACATAAAAACTGTGCTTCCTACACACACGGGACTTATGTAGTTCAACTCTGCTTAGGAAACTGACAAGAACAGTAGCTCCTCTTCAGTCCGATACACTGTACTTGATGGGAACAGACGAGATGGCTATTTGCACTATGTATGGCAAAGGGAGCGCAATAGTGACTCTTCTTACCATAAAACAACTCTTGCTCGTAGGACCAGAAACTGCATGTGATTCAACTCCTTTTAGGACTGGGAAACAAACGCTAGCTCGCCTTACAAGAAACACACTCTGCTTTTGAGGAAAGAGCACTCTTCTACTCTACTGTGTTTCCTTTAGGGCCAGAACAGTGAGCTTGCTGAGTACAAAAGAACTGTGCTTCCTACACACATGGGCCATATCTAGTTCAACTCTGCTTAGGAACCTGACAAGAACAGCAGCTCCTCTTCAGTCCAATACACTGTACTTACTGGGAACAGAGGCCAGTGCTATTTGCCCTGAGTATGACAATGGGAGCACAATAGTGACTCTTATTACCAGAAAAATTTCTTGCTCGTAGGACCAGAAACTGCATGTGATTCAACTCCATTTAGGACTGGGAAACAAACGCTAGCTCGACTTACAAGAAACACACTCTGCTTTTGAGAAAAGAGCACTCTCCTACTCTACTGTGTTTCCTATAAGGCCAGAACATGGAGCTTGCTCAGAACAAAAGAACTGTGCTTCCTACACACACCGGCCATATCTAGTTCAATTCTTCTTAGGAAACTGACAAGAACAGCAGATCCTCTTCAGTCCAATACACTGTACATGCTGGTTACAGACGCCAGTGCTATTTGCACTGTGTATGGCAATGGGAGCGCAATAGTGACTCTTCTTACCAGAAAACAACTCTTGCTCGTAGGACCAGAAACTGCATGTGATTCAACTCCATTTAGGACTGGGAAACAAACGCTAGCTCGCCTTACAAGAAACACACTCTGCTTTTGAGAAAAGAGCACTCGTCTACTCTACTGTGTTTCCTATGGGGTCCAAACAGTGAGCTTGCTCAGAACAAAAGAACTGTGCTTCCTACACACACGGGCCATATCTAGTTCAATTCTGCTTAAGAAACTGACAAGAACAGTAGCTCCTCTTCAGTACAATACACTGTACTTGCTGGGAACAGACGCGAGTGCTATTTGCACTGTGTATGGCAATGGGAGCGCAATAGTGACTTTCCTTACCAGAAAACAACTCTTGCTCGTAGGAACGGAAACTGAATGTGATTCAACTCCATTTATGAATGCGAAACAAACGCTAGCTCTCCTTACAAAAACACACTCTGCTTTTGAGGAAAGAGCACTCTTCTACTCTACTGTGTTTCCTATAGGGCCAGAACAGTGAGCTTGCTGAGTACAAATGAACTGTGCTTCCTACACACATGGGCCATATCTCGTTCAACTCTGCTTAGGAAACTGACAAGAAGAGTAGCTCCTCTTCAGTCCAATACACTGTACTTGCTGGGAACAGAGGCCAGTGCTATTTGCCCTGTGTATGACAATGGGAGTGCAATAGTGACTCTTATTACCAGAAAAAACTCTTGCTCGTAGGACCAGAAACTGCATGTGTATTTCAACTCCATTTAGTACTGGGAAACAAACGCTAGCTGACCTTACAAGAAACAAACTCTGCTTTTGAGAAAAATGCACTCTTCTACTCTACTGTGTTTTCTATGGGGTTCGAAATGTGAGCTTGCTCAGAACAAAAGAACTGTGCTTCCTACACACACGGGCCATATCTAGTTCAATTCTGCTTAGGAAACTGACAAGAACAGTAGATACTCTTCAGTACAATACACTGTACATGTTGGGTACAGACGCCAGTGCTATTTGCACTGTGTATGGCAATGGGAGCGCAATAGTGACTTTTCTTACCAGAAAACAACTCTTGCTCGTAGGACCAGAACCTGCATGTGATTTAACTCCATTTAGGACTGGGAAACAAACGCTAGCTCGCCTTACAAGAAACACACTCTGCTTTAGAGAAAAGAGCACTCTTCTACTCTACTGTGTTTCCTATGGGGTCCGAACAGTGAGCTTGCTCAGAACAAAGAACTGTGCTTCCTACACACATGGACCATATCTAGTTCAACTCTGCTTAGGAAACTGACATGAACAGTAGCTCCTATTCAGTCCAATACACTGTACTTGCTGGGAACAGAGGCGAGTGCTATTTGCACTGCGTATGGCATTAAGAGCGCAATAGTGACTTTCCTTACCAGAAAACAACTCTTGCTCATAGGACCAGAAACTGCATGTGATTCAATTCCATTTAGGACTGGGAAATAAACGATAGCTTGCCTTACAAAAAACACACTCTGCTTTTGAGAAAAGAGCACTCTTCTACTCTACTGTGTTTCCTATGGGGTCCGAACAGTGAGCTTGCTCAGAGCAAAAGAACTGTGCTTCCTACACACTTGGCCATAACTAGTTCAATTCTGCTTAGGAAACTGACAATAACAGTAGATCCTCTTCAGTCCAATACACTGTACTTGCTGCGAACAGACGCCAGTGCTATTTGTCCTGTGTATGGAAATGGCAGCACAATAGTGACTCTTCTTACCAAAAAACAACTCTTGCTCGTAGTACCAGAAACTGCATGGGATTCAACTCCATTTATGACTGGGAAACAAACTCTAGCTCGCCTTACAAGAAACACACTCTGCTTTAGAGAAAAGAGCACTCTTCTACTCTACTTTGTTTCCTATGGGGTCCAAACAGTGAGCTTGCTCAGAACAAAAGAACTGTGCTTCCTACACACACGGATCATTTCTAGTACAACTCTGCTTAGGAAACTGACAAGAATAGTAGCACCTATTCAGTATAATACACTGTACTTGCTGGGAACAGACGGGAGTGCTATTTGCACTGTGAATGGCAAAGTGAGCACAACGTGACTTTCCTTACCAGAAAACAACTCTTGTTCGTAGGAGCAGAAAATGCATGTGATTCAACTCCATTTAGGACTAGGAAACAAACCCTAGCTCGCCTTACAAGAAACACACTCTGCTTTTGAGAAAAGAGCACTCTTCTACTCTACTGTGTTTCCTATGGGGTCCGAAGAGTGAGCTTGCACAGAACAAAAGACCTGTGATTCCTACACACACGGCCATATCTAGTTCAATTCTACTTAGGAACCTGACAAGAACAGTATCTCCTCTTCAGTCCAATACACTGTATTGCTGGGAACAGACGCCAGTGCTATTTGTCCTGTGTATGGCAATGGCAGCGCAATAGTGACTATTCTTACCATAAAACAACTCTTGCTCGTAGGACCAGAAACTGCATGTGATTCCACTCCATTTATGACTGGGAAACAAACTCTAGCTCGCCTTACAAGAAACACACTCTGCTTTAGAGAAAAGAGCACTCATCTACTCTACTGTGTTTCCTATTGTGTCCAAACAGTGAGCTTGCTCAGAACAAAAGAACTGTGCTTCCTACACACAAGGACCATATGTAGTTCAACTCTGCTTAGGAAACTGACAAGAACAGTAGCTCCTATTCAGTCCAATACACTGTACTTGCTGGGAAAATACGCGAGTGCTATTTGCCCTCTGTATGGCAATGGGAGCGCAATAGTGACTTTCCTTACCAGAAAACAACTCTTGTTCGTAGGACCAGAAACTGCATGTGATTCAACCCCATTTAGGACTAGGAAACAAACGCTAGCTCGCCTTACAAGAAACACACTCTGCTTTTGAGAAAAGAGCACTCTTCTACTCTACTGTGTTTCCTATAGGGCCAGAACAGTGAGCTTGCTCAGAACAAAAGAACTGTCCTTCCTACACACACGGGACTTATCTAGTTCAACTCTGCTTAGGAAACTGACAAGAACAGTAGCTCCTCTTCAGTCCGATACACTGTACTTGCTGGGAACAGACACATGTGCTATTTGCACTGTGTCTGGCAGTGGGAGCGCAATAGTGACTTTCCTACCAGAAAACATTTCTTGCTCGTAGGACCACAAACTGCATGTGATTCAACGCCATTTAGGACTGGGAAACAAACGCTAGCTCGCCTTACAAGAAACATACTCTGCTTTAGAGAAAAGAGCACTCTTCTACTCTACTGTGTTTCCTATGGGGTCCAAACAGTGAGCTTGCTCAGAACAAAAGAACTGTGCTTCCTACACACATGGATCATTTCTAGTACAACTCTGCTGAGGAAACTGACAAGAAAAGTAGCACCTATTCAGTCCAATACACTGTACTTGCTGGGAACAGACGGGAGTGCTATTTGCACTGTGAATGGTAAAGGGAGCAAAACGTGACTTTCCTTACCAGAAAACAACTCTTGTTCGGAGGAGCAGAAAATGCATGTGATTCAACTCCATTTAGGACTGGGAAACAAACTCTAGCTCGCCTTACAAGAAACACACTCTGCTTTAGAGAAAAGAGCACTCTTCTACTCTACTGTGTTTCCTATGGTGTCCAAACAGTGAGCTTGCTCAGAACAAAAGAACTGTGCTTCCTACACACAAGGACCATATGTAGTTCAACTCTGCTTAGGAAACTGACAAGAACAGTAGCTCCTATTCAGTCCAATACACTGTACTTGCTGGGAAAATACGCGAGTGCTATTTGCCCTGTGTATTGCAATGGGAGCGCAATAGTGACTTTCCTTACCAGAAAACAACTCTTGTTCGTAGGACCAGAAACTGCATGTGATTCAACGCCATTTAGGACTAGGAAACAAACGCTAGCTCGCCTTACAAGAAACACACTCTGCTTTTGAGAAAAGAGCACTCTTCTACTCTACTGTGTTTCCTATAGGGCCAGAACAGTGAGCTTGTTCAGAACATAAAAACTGTGCTTCCTACACACACGGGACTTATGTAGTTCAACTCTGCTTAGGAAACTGACAAGAACAGTAGCTCCTCTTCAGTCCGATACACTGTACTTGATGGGAACAGACGAGATGGCTATTTGCACTATGTATGGCAAAGGGAGCGCAATAGTGACTCTTCTTACCATAAAACAACTCTTGCTCGTAGGACCAGAAACTGCATGTGATTCAACTCCTTTTAGGACTGGGAAACAAACGCTAGCTCGCCTTACAAGAAACACACTCTGCTTTTGAGGAAAGAGCACTCTTCTACTCTACTGTGTTTCCTTTAGGGCCAGAACAGTGAGCTTGCTGAGTACAAAAGAACTGTGCTTCCTACACACATGGGCCATATCTAGTTCAACTCTGCTTAGGAACCTGACAAGAACAGCAGCTCCTCTTCAGTCCAATACACTGTACTTACTGGGAACAGAGGCCAGTGCTATTTGCCCTGAGTATGACAATGGGAGCACAATAGTGACTCTTATTACCAGAAAAATTTCTTGCTCGTAGGACCAGAAACTGCATGTGATTCAACTCCATTTAGGACTGGGAAACAAACGCTAGCTCGACTTACAAGAAACACACTCTGCTTTTGAGAAAAGAGCACTCTCCTACTCTACTGTGTTTCCTATAAGGCCAGAACATGGAGCTTGCTCAGAACAAAAGAACTGTGCTTCCTACACACACCGGCCATATCTAGTTCAATTCTTCTTAGGAAACTGACAAGAACAGCAGATCCTCTTCAGTCCAATACACTGTACATGCTGGTTACAGACGCCAGTGCTATTTGCACTGTGTATGGCAATGGGAGCGCAATAGTGACTCTTCTTACCAGAAAACAACTCTTGCTCGTAGGACCAGAAACTGCATGTGATTCAACTCCATTTAGGACTGGGAAACAAACGCTAGCTCGCCTTACAAGAAACACACTCTGCTTTTGAGAAAAGAGCACTCGTCTACTCTACTGTGTTTCCTATGGGGTCCAAACAGTGAGCTTGCTCAGAACAAAAGAACTGTGCTTCCTACACACACGGGCCATATCTAGTTCAATTCTGCTTAAGAAACTGACAAGAACAGTAGCTCCTCTTCAGTACAATACACTGTACTTGCTGGGAACAGACGCGAGTGCTATTTGCACTGTGTATGGCAATGGGAGCGCAATAGTGACTTTCCTTACCAGAAAACAACTCTTGCTCGTAGGAACGGAAACTGAATGTGATTCAACTCCATTTATGAATGCGAAACAAACGCTAGCTCTCCTTACAAAAACACACTCTGCTTTTGAGGAAAGAGCACTCTTCTACTCTACTGTGTTTCCTATAGGGCCAGAACAGTGAGCTTGCTGAGTACAAATGAACTGTGCTTCCTACACACATGGGCCATATCTCGTTCAACTCTGCTTAGGAAACTGACAAGAAGAGTAGCTCCTCTTCAGTCCAATACACTGTACTTGCTGGGAACAGAGGCCAGTGCTATTTGCCCTGTGTATGACAATGGGAGTGCAATAGTGACTCTTATTACCAGAAAAAACTCTTGCTCGTAGGACCAGAAACTGCATGTGTATTTCAACTCCATTTAGTACTGGGAAACAAACGCTAGCTGACCTTACAAGAAACAAACTCTGCTTTTGAGAAAAATGCACTCTTCTACTCTACTGTGTTTTCTATGGGGTTCGAAATGTGAGCTTGCTCAGAACAAAAGAACTGTGCTTCCTACACACACGGGCCATATCTAGTTCAATTCTGCTTAGGAAACTGACAAGAACAGTAGATACTCTTCAGTACAATACACTGTACATGTTGGGTACAGACGCCAGTGCTATTTGCACTGTGTATGGCAATGGGAGCGCAATAGTGACTTTTCTTACCAGAAAACAACTCTTGCTCGTAGGACCAGAACCTGCATGTGATTTAACTCCATTTAGGACTGGGAAACAAACGCTAGCTCGCCTTACAAGAAACACACTCTGCTTTAGAGAAAAGAGCACTCTTCTACTCTACTGTGTTTCCTATGGGGTCCGAACAGTGAGCTTGCTCAGAACAAAGAACTGTGCTTCCTACACACATGGACCATATCTAGTTCAACTCTGCTTAGGAAACTGACATGAACAGTAGCTCCTATTCAGTCCAATACACTGTACTTGCTGGGAACAGAGGCGAGTGCTATTTGCACTGCGTATGGCATTAAGAGCGCAATAGTGACTTTCCTTACCAGAAAACAACTCTTGCTCATAGGACCAGAAACTGCATGTGATTCAATTCCATTTAGGACTGGGAAATAAACGATAGCTTGCCTTACAAAAAACACACTCTGCTTTTGAGAAAAGAGCACTCTTCTACTCTACTGTGTTTCCTATGGGGTCCGAACAGTGAGCTTGCTCAGAGCAAAAGAACTGTGCTTCCTACACACTTGGCCATAACTAGTTCAATTCTGCTTAGGAAACTGACAATAACAGTAGATCCTCTTCAGTCCAATACACTGTACTTGCTGCGAACAGACGCCAGTGCTATTTGTCCTGTGTATGGAAATGGCAGCACAATAGTGACTCTTCTTACCAAAAAACAACTCTTGCTCGTAGTACCAGAAACTGCATGGGATTCAACTCCATTTATGACTGGGAAACAAACTCTAGCTCGCCTTACAAGAAACACACTCTGCTTTAGAGAAAAGAGCACTCTTCTACTCTACTTTGTTTCCTATGGGGTCCAAACAGTGAGCTTGCTCAGAACAAAAGAACTGTGCTTCCTACACACACGGATCATTTCTAGTACAACTCTGCTTAGGAAACTGACAAGAATAGTAGCACCTATTCAGTATAATACACTGTACTTGCTGGGAACAGACGGGAGTGCTATTTGCACTGTGAATGGCAAAGTGAGCACAACGTGACTTTCCTTACCAGAAAACAACTCTTGTTCGTAGGAGCAGAAAATGCATGTGATTCAACTCCATTTAGGACTAGGAAACAAACCCTAGCTCGCCTTACAAGAAACACACTCTGCTTTTGAGAAAAGAGCACTCTTCTACTCTACTGTGTTTCCTATGGGGTCCGAAGAGTGAGCTTGCACAGAACAAAAGACCTGTGATTCCTACACACACGGCCATATCTAGTTCAATTCTACTTAGGAACCTGACAAGAACAGTATCTCCTCTTCAGTCCAATACACTGTATTGCTGGGAACAGACGCCAGTGCTATTTGTCCTGTGTATGGCAATGGCAGCGCAATAGTGACTATTCTTACCATAAAACAACTCTTGCTCGTAGGACCAGAAACTGCATGTGATTCCACTCCATTTATGACTGGGAAACAAACTCTAGCTCGCCTTACAAGAAACACACTCTGCTTTAGAGAAAAGAGCACTCATCTACTCTACTGTGTTTCCTATTGTGTCCAAACAGTGAGCTTGCTCAGAACAAAAGAACTGTGCTTCCTACACACAAGGACCATATGTAGTTCAACTCTGCTTAGGAAACTGACAAGAACAGTAGCTCCTATTCAGTCCAATACACTGTACTTGCTGGGAAAATACGCGAGTGCTATTTGCCCTCTGTATGGCAATGGGAGCGCAATAGTGACTTTCCTTACCAGAAAACAACTCTTGTTCGTAGGACCAGAAACTGCATGTGATTCAACCCCATTTAGGACTAGGAAACAAACGCTAGCTCGCCTTACAAGAAACACACTCTGCTTTTGAGAAAAGAGCACTCTTCTACTCTACTGTGTTTCCTATAGGGCCAGAACAGTGAGCTTGCTCAGAACAAAAGAACTGTCCTTCCTACACACACGGGACTTATCTAGTTCAACTCTGCTTAGGAAACTGACAAGAACAGTAGCTCCTCTTCAGTCCGATACACTGTACTTGCTGGGAACAGACACATGTGCTATTTGCACTGTGTCTGGCAGTGGGAGCGCAATAGTGACTTTCCTACCAGAAAACATTTCTTGCTCGTAGGACCACAAACTGCATGTGATTCAACGCCATTTAGGACTGGGAAACAAACGCTAGCTCGCCTTACAAGAAACATACTCTGCTTTAGAGAAAAGAGCACTCTTCTACTCTACTGTGTTTCCTATGGGGTCCAAACAGTGAGCTTGCTCAGAACAAAAGAACTGTGCTTCCTACACACATGGATCATTTCTAGTACAACTCTGCTGAGGAAACTGACAAGAAAAGTAGCACCTATTCAGTCCAATACACTGTACTTGCTGGGAACAGACGGGAGTGCTATTTGCACTGTGAATGGTAAAGGGAGCAAAACGTGACTTTCCTTACCAGAAAACAACTCTTGTTCGGAGGAGCAGAAAATGCATGTGATTCAACTCCATTTAGGACTGGGAAACAAACTCTAGCTCGCCTTACAAGAAACACACTCTGCTTTAGAGAAAAGAGCACTCTTCTACTCTACTGTGTTTCCTATGGTGTCCAAACAGTGAGCTTGCTCAGAACAAAAGAACTGTGCTTCCTACACACAAGGACCATATGTAGTTCAACTCTGCTTAGGAAACTGACAAGAACAGTAGCTCCTATTCAGTCCAATACACTGTACTTGCTGGGAAAATACGCGAGTGCTATTTGCCCTGTGTATTGCAATGGGAGCGCAATAGTGACTTTCCTTACCAGAAAACAACTCTTGTTCGTAGGACCAGAAACTGCATGTGATTCAACGCCATTTAGGACTAGGAAACAAACGCTAGCTCGCCTTACAAGAAACACACTCTGCTTTTGAGAAAAGAGCACTCTTCTACTCTACTGTGTTTCCTATAGGGCCAGAACAGTGAGCTTGTTCAGAACATAAAAACTGTGCTTCCTACACACACGGGACTTATGTAGTTCAACTCTGCTTAGGAAACTGACAAGAACAGTAGCTCCTCTTCAGTCCGATACACTGTACTTGATGGGAACAGACGAGATGGCTATTTGCACTATGTATGGCAAAGGGAGCGCAATAGTGACTCTTCTTACCATAAAACAACTCTTGCTCGTAGGACCAGAAACTGCATGTGATTCAACTCCTTTTAGGACTGGGAAACAAACGCTAGCTCGCCTTACAAGAAACACACTCTGCTTTTGAGGAAAGAGCACTCTTCTACTCTACTGTGTTTCCTTTAGGGCCAGAACAGTGAGCTTGCTGAGTACAAAAGAACTGTGCTTCCTACACACATGGGCCATATCTAGTTCAACTCTGCTTAGGAACCTGACAAGAACAGCAGCTCCTCTTCAGTCCAATACACTGTACTTACTGGGAACAGAGGCCAGTGCTATTTGCCCTGAGTATGACAATGGGAGCACAATAGTGACTCTTATTACCAGAAAAATTTCTTGCTCGTAGGACCAGAAACTGCATGTGATTCAACTCCATTTAGGACTGGGAAACAAACGCTAGCTCGACTTACAAGAAACACACTCTGCTTTTGAGAAAAGAGCACTCTCCTACTCTACTGTGTTTCCTATAAGGCCAGAACATGGAGCTTGCTCAGAACAAAAGAACTGTGCTTCCTACACACACCGGCCATATCTAGTTCAATTCTTCTTAGGAAACTGACAAGAACAGCAGATCCTCTTCAGTCCAATACACTGTACATGCTGGTTACAGACGCCAGTGCTATTTGCACTGTGTATGGCAATGGGAGCGCAATAGTGACTCTTCTTACCAGAAAACAACTCTTGCTCGTAGGACCAGAAACTGCATGTGATTCAACTCCATTTAGGACTGGGAAACAAACGCTAGCTCGCCTTACAAGAAACACACTCTGCTTTTGAGAAAAGAGCACTCGTCTACTCTACTGTGTTTCCTATGGGGTCCAAACAGTGAGCTTGCTCAGAACAAAAGAACTGTGCTTCCTACACACACGGGCCATATCTAGTTCAATTCTGCTTAAGAAACTGACAAGAACAGTAGCTCTTCTTCAGTACAATACACTGTACTTGCTGGGAACAGACGCGAGTGCTATTTGCACTGTGTATGGCAATGGGAGCGCAATAGTGACTTTCCTTACCAGAAAACAACTCTTGCTCGTAGGAACGGAAACTGAATGTGATTCAACTCCATTTATGAATGCGAAACAAACGCTAGCTCTCCTTACAAAAACACACTCTGCTTTTGAGGAAAGAGCACTCTTCTACTCTACTGTGTTTCCTATAGGGCCAGAACAGTGAGCTTGCTGAGTACAAATGAACTGTGCTTCCTACACACATGGGCCATATCTCGTTCAACTCTGCTTAGGAAACTGACAAGAAGAGTAGCTCCTCTTCAGTCCAATACACTGTACTTGCTGGGAACAGAGGCCAGTGCTATTTGCCCTGTGTATGACAATGGGAGTGCAATAGTGACTCTTATTACCAGAAAAAACTCTTGCTCGTAGGACCAGAAACTGCATGTGTATTTCAACTCCATTTAGTACTGGGAAACAAACGCTAGCTGACCTTACAAGAAACAAACTCTGCTTTTGAGAAAAATGCACTCTTCTACTCTACTGTGTTTTCTATGGGGTTCGAAATGTGAGCTTGCTCAGAACAAAAGAACTGTGCTTCCTACACACACGGGCCATATCTAGTTCAATTCTGCTTAGGAAACTGACAAGAACAGTAGATACTCTTCAGTACAATACACTGTATATGTTGGGTACAGACGCCAGTGCTATTTGCACTGTGTATGGCAATGGGAGCGCAATAGTGACTTTTCTTACCAGAAAACAACTCTTGCTCGTAGGACCAGAACCTGCATGTGATTTAACTCCATTTAGGACTGGGAAACAAACGCTAGCTCGCCTTACAAGAAACAGACTCTGCTTTTGAGAAAAGAGCACTCTTCTAATCTACTGTGTTTCCTGTGGATTCCAAAGAGTGAGCTTGCTCAGAACAAAAGAACTGTGCTTCGTACACACACGGGCCATATCTAGTTCAATTCTGCTTAGGAAACTTACAAGAACAGTAGCTCCTTTCAGTCCAATACACTGTACTTGCTGGGAACAGACGCAAGTGCTTTTTGCACTGTGTACGGCAATGGGAGCGCAATAGTGACTTTCCTTACCAGAAAACAACTCTTGCTCGTAGGAATGGAAACTGAATGTGATTCAACTCCATTTAGGACTGCGAAACAAACGCTAGCTCGCCTTACAAAAAACACAGTCTGCTTTTGAGGAAAGAGCACTCTTCTACTCTACTGTGTTTCCTATGGGGTCCAAACAGTGAGCTTGCTCAGAACAAAAGAACTGTGCTTCCTACACACACGGGCCATATCTAGTTCAATTCTGCATAGGAAACTGACAAGAACAGTAGCTCCTCTTCAGTCCAACCAACTGTACTTGCTGGGAACAGACACGAGGGCTATTTGCACTGTGTATGGCAAAGGGAGCACAAGAGTGACTCTTCTTTCCAAAAAACAACTCTTGCTCGTAGGACCAGAAACTGCATGTGTATTTCAACTCCATTTGGGACTGGGAAACAAACGCTAGTTCACCTTACAAGAAACACACTCTGCTTTTGAGAAAAGAGCACTCTTCTACTCTACTGTGTTTCCTATGGGGTTCAAAATGTGAGCATTCTCAGAACAAAAGAACTCTGCTTCCTACAAACACGGGCCATATCTTGTTCAATTCTGCTTAGGAAACTGACAAGAACAGTAGAACCTCTTCATTCCAATAGACTGTACATGCTGGGAACAGACGCCAGTGCTATTTGCCCTGGGTGTGACAATGGGAGCGCAATAGTGACTCTTCTTACCAGAAAACAACTCTTGCTCGTAGGACCAGAAACTGTATGTGATTCAACTCCATTTGGGACTGGGAAACAAACGATAGCTCGCCTTACAAGAAACACACTCTTCTTTTGAGAAAAGAGCACTCTTCTACTCTACTGTGTTTCCTAAGGGGTCCGAACAGTGAGCTTGCTCAGAAAAAAAGAACTGTGCTTCCTACACACACGGGCCATATCTAGTTCAACTCTGCTTAGGAAAGTGAAAAGAACAGTAGATCCTCTTCAGTCCAATACCCTGTACATGCTGGGTACAGACGACAGTGCTATTTGCACTGTGTATGGCAATGGGAGCGCAATAGTGACTCTTCTTACCAGAAAACAACTCTTGCTCGTAGGACCAGAAACTGCATGTGATTCAACTCCATTTAGGACTGGGAAACAAACGCTAGCTCGCCTTACAAGAAACACACTCTGCTTTTCAGAAAAGAGCACTCTTCTACTCTACTGTGTTTCCTATGCGGTCCAAACAGTGAGCTTGCTCAGAACAAAAGAACAGTGCTTCCTACACACATGGGCCATATCTAGTTCAATTCTGCTTAGGAAACTGACAAGAACAGTAGCTCCTCTTCAGTCCAATACACTGTACTTGATGGGAACAGACGCGAGTGCTATTTGCACTGTGTATGGCAATGGGAGAGCAATAGTGACTTTCCTTAGCAGAAAACAACTCTTGCTCATAGGAACGAAAACTGCATGTGATTCAACTCCATTTAGGACTGGGAAACAAACGCTAGCTCGCCTTACAAGAAACACACTCTGCTTTTGAGGAAAGAGCACTCTTCTACTCTACTGTGTTTCCTATAGGGCCAGAACAGTGAGCTTGCTGAGTACAAAAGAACTGTGCTTCCTACACACATGGGCCATATCCAGTTCAACTCTGCTTAGGAAACTGACAAGAACAGTAGCTCCTCTTCAGTCCAACCAACTGTACTTGCTGGGAACAGACACGAGGGCTATTTGCACTGTGTATGGCAAAGGGAGCACAAGAGTGACTCTTCTTTCCAAAAAACAACTCTTGCTCGTAGGACCAGAAACTGCATGTGTATTTCAACTCCATTTGGGACTGGGAAACAAACGCTAGTTCACCTTACAAGAAACACACTCTGCTTTTGAGAAAAGAGCACTCTTCTACTCTACTGTGTTTCCTATGGGGTTCGAAATGTGAGCATTCTCAGAACAAAAGAACTCTGCTTCCTACAAACACGGGCCATATCTTGTTCAATTCTTCTTAGGAAACTGACAAGAACAGTAGAACCTGTTCATTCCAATAGACTGTACATGCTGGGAACAGACGCCAGTGCTATTTGCCCTGGGTGTGACAATGGGAGCGCAATAGTGACTCTTCTTACCAGAAAACAACTCTTGCTCGTAGGACCAGAAACTGTATGTGATTCAACTCCATTTGGGACTGGGAAACAAACGATAGCTCGCCTTACAAGAAACACACTCTTCTTTTGAGAAAAGAGCACTCTTCTACTCTACTGTGTTTCCTAAGGGGTCCGAACAGTGAGCTTGCTCAGAAAAAAAGAACTGTGCTTCCTACACACACGGGCCATATCTAGTTCAACTCTGCTTAGGAAAGTGAAAAGAACAGTAGATCCTCTTCAGTCCAATACCCTGTACATGCTGGGTACAGACGACAGTGCTATTTGCACTGTGTATGGCAATGGGAGCGCAATAGTGACTCTTCTTACCAGAAAACAACTCTTGCTCGTAGGACCAGAAACTGCATGTGATTCAACTCCATTTAGGACTGGGAAACAAACGCTAGCTCGCCTTACAAGAAACACACTCTGCTTTTGAGAAAAGAGCACTCTTCTACTCTACTGTGTTTCCTATGCGGTCCAAACAGTGAGCTTGCTCAGAACAAAAGAACAGTGCTTCCTACACACATGGGCCATATCTAGTTCAATTCTGCTTAGGAAACTGACAAGAACAGTAGCTCCTCTTCAGTCCAATACACTGTACTTGATGGGAACAGACGCGAGTGCTATTTGCACTGTGTATGGCAATGGGAGAGCAATAGTGACTTTCCTTAGCAGAAAACAACTCTTGCTCATAGGAACGAAAACTGCATGTGATTCAACTCCATTTAGGACTGGGAAACAAACGCTAGCTCGCCTTACAAGAAACACACTCTGCTTTTGAGGAAAGAGCACTCTTCTACTCTACTGTGTTTCCTATAGGGCCAGAACAGTGAGCTTGCTGAGTACAAAAGAACTGTGCTTCCTACACACATGGGCCATATCCAGTTCAACTCTGCTTAGGAAACTGACAAGAACAGTAGCTCCTCTTCAGTCCAATACACTGTACTTGCTGGGAACAGACGCGAGGGCTATTTGCACTGTGTATGGCAAAGGGAGTGCAATAGTGACTTTCCTTACCAGAAAACAACTCTTGCTCATAGGAACGGAAACTGAATGTGATTCAACTCCATTTATGAATGCGAAACAAACGCTAGCTCGCCTTACAAAAACACACTCTGCTTTTGAGGAAAGAGCACTCTTCTACTCTACTGTGTTTCCTATGGGGTCCAAACTGTGAGCTTGCTCAGAACAAAAGAACTGTGCTTCCTACACACATGGGCCATATCTCGTTCAACTCTGCTTAGGAAACTGACAAGAACAGTAGCTCCTCTTCAGTCCAATACACTGTAATTGCTGGGAACAGAGGCCAGTGCTATTTGCCCTGTGGATGACAATGGGAGCGCAATAGTGACTCTTATTACCAGAAAAAACTCTTGCTCGTAGGACCAGAAACTGCATGTGTATTTCAACTCCATTTAGGACTGGGAAACAAATGCTAGCTCACCTTACAAGAAACACACTCTGCTTTTGAGAAAAATGCACTCCTCTACTCTACTGTGTTTTCTATGGGGTTCGAAATGTGAGCTTGCTCAGAACAAAAGAACTGTGCTTCCTACACACACGGGCCATATCTTGTTCAATTCTGCTTAGGAAACTGACAAGAACAGTAGCTCCAATTCAGTCCAATACACTGTACTTGCTGGGAACAGACGCGAGGGCTATTTGCATTGTGTATGGCAAAGGGAGAGCAATAGTGACTCTTCTAACCAGAAAACATCTCTTGCTGGTAGGACCAGAAACTGCATGTGTATTTCAACTCAATTTATTACTGGGAAACAAACGCTAGCTCGGCTTACAAGAAACACACTCTGCTTTTGAGAAAAGAGCACTCTTCCCTCTACTGTGTTTCCTATGGGGTTAGAACAGTGAGCTTGCTCAGAACAAAAGAACTGTGCTTCCTACACACACGGGCCTTATTTAGTTCAACTTTGCTTAGGAAACTGACATGAACAGTAGCTCCTCTTCAGACCAATACACTGTACTTGCTGGAAACAGACGCGAGTGTTATTTGTACTTTGTATGGCAATGGGAGCACAATAGTGACTCTTATTACCAGAAAACAATTCTTGCTCGTAGGACCAAAAACTGCATTTGATTCAACTCCATTTAGGACTGGGAAACAAACGCTAGCTCGCCTTACAAGAAACACACTCTGCTTTTGAGAAAAGAGCACTCGTCTACTCTACTGTGTTTTCTATGGGGTCCGAACAGTCAGCTTGCTGAGAACAAAAGAACTGTGCTTCCTACACACACGGGCCATATCTAGTTAAACTCTGCTTAGGAAACTGACAAGAACAGTAGCTCCTCTTCAGTACAATACAATGTACTTGCTGGGAACAGACGAGAGGGCTATTTGCACTATGTATGGAAAAGGGAGCGCAATAGTGACTCTTCTTACCAGAAAACAACTCTTGCTCGTAGGACCAGAAACTGCATTTGATTCAACTCCATTTAGAACTGGGAAACAAACTCTAGCTCGCCTTACAAGAAACACACTCTACTTTTGAGAAAAGAGCACTCTTCTACTCTACTGTGTTTCCTATGGGGTCCGAACAGTGAGCTTGCTCAGAACAAAAGAACTGTGCTTCCTACACACACAGGCCATATCTAGTTCAACTCTGCTTAGGAAACTGACAAGAACAGTAGATCCTCTTCATTCCAATACACTGTACATGCTGGGTACAGACGCCAGTGATACTTGCACTGTGTATGTCAATGGTAGCGCAATAGTGACTCTTCTTACCAGAAAACAACCATTGCTCATAGGACTAGAAACTGCATGTGATTCAACTCCTTTTAGGACTGGGAAACAAACACTAGCTCGCCTTACAAGAAACACACTCTGCTTTTGAGAAAAGAGCACTCTTCTACTCTACTGTGTTTCCTATGGGGTCCAAACAGTGAGCTTGCTCAGAACAAAAGAACTGTGCTTCCTACACACACGAGCCATATCTAGTTCAATTCTGCTTAGGAACCTGACAAGAACAGTAGCTCCTCTTAAGTCCAATACACTTTACATGCTGGGAACAGAGACCAGTGCTATTTGCCCTGAGTATGAGAATGGGAGCACAATAGTGACTCTTATTACCAGAAAAATTTCTTGCTCGTAGGACCAGAAACTGCATGTGATTCAACTCCATTTAGGACTGGGAAACAAACGCTAGCTCGACTTACAAGAAACACACTCTGCTTTTGAGAAAAGAGCACTCTCCTACTCTACTGTGTTTCCTATAAGGCCAGAACATGGAGCTTGCTCAGAACAAAAGAACTGTGCTTCCTACACACACGGGCCATATCTAGTTCAATTCTGCTTAGGAAACTGAAAAGAACAGTAGCTCCTCTTCAGTCCCATACACTGTACTTGCTGGGAACAGAAGCGAGTGCTATTTGCACTGTGTATGGCAATGGGAGCGCAATAGTGACTTTCCTTACCAGAAAACAACTCTTGCTCGTAGGAACGGAAACTGCATGTGATTCAACTCCATTTAGGACTGCGAAACAAACGCTAGCTCGGCTTACAAAAAACACACTCTGCTTTTGAGGAAAGAGCACTCTTCTAATCTACTGTGTTTCCTATAGGGCCAGAACAGTGAGCTTGCTGAGTACAAAAGAACTGTGCTTTTTACACACATGGGCCATATCTAGTTCAACTCTGCTTAGGAACCTGACAAGAACAGTAGATCCTGTTCAGACCAATAAACTGTACATCCTGGGAACAGAGGCCAGTGCTATTTGCCCTGAGTATGACAATGGGAGCGCAATAGTGACTCTTATTACCAGAAAAAACTCTTGCTCGTAGGACCAGAAACTGCATGTGTATTTCAACTCCAATTAGGACTGGAAAACAAACGCTAGCTCACCTTACAAGAAACACACTCTGCTTTTGAGAAAAATGCACTCTTCTACTCTACTGTGTTTTCTATGGGGTTTGAAATGTGAGCTTACTCAGAACAAAAGAACTGTGCTTCCTACACACACGGGCCATATCTTGTTCAATTCTGCTTAGGAAACTGACAAGAACAGTAGCTCCAATTCAGTCCAATACACTGTACTTGCTGGGAACAGACGCGAGGGCTATTTGCATTGTGTATGGCAAAGGGAGAGCAATAGTGACTCTTCTAACCAGAAAACATCTCTTGCTGGTAGGACCAGAAACTGCATGTGTATTTCAACTCAATTTATTACTGGGAAACAAACGCTAGCTCGGCTTACAAGAAACACACTCTGCTTTTGAGAAAAGAGCACTCTTCCCTCTACTGTGTTTCCTATGGGGTTAGAACAGTGAGCTTGCTCAGAACAAAAGAACTGTGCTTCCTACACACACGGGCCTTATTTAGTTCAACTTTGCTTAGGAAACTGACATGAACAGTAGCTCCTCTTCAGACCAATACACTGTACTTGCTGGAAACAGACGCGAGTGTTATTTGTACTTTGTATGGCAATGGGAGCACAATAGTGACTCTTATTACCAGAAAACAATTCTTGCTCGTAGGACCAAAAACTGCATTTGATTCAACTCCATTTAGGACTGGGAAACAAATGCTAGCTCGCCTTACAAGAAACACACTCTGCTTTTGAGAAAAGAGCACTCGTCTACTCTACTGTGTTTTCTACGGGGTCCGAACAGTCAGCTTGCTGAGAACAAAAGAACTGTGCTTCCTACACACACGGGCCATATCTAGTTAAACTCTGCTTAGGAAACTGACAAGAACAGTAGCTCCTCTTCAGTACAATACAATGTACTTGCTGGGAACAGACGACAGGGCTATTTGCACTATGTATGGAAAAGGGAGCGCAATAGTGACTCTTCTTACCAGAAAACAACTCTTGCTCGTAGGACCAGAAACTGCATTTGATTCAACTCCATTTAGAACTGGGAAACAAACTCTAGCTCGCCTTACAAGAAACACACTCTACTTTTGAGAAAAGAGCACTCTTCTACTCTACTGTGTTTTCTATGGGGTCCGAACAGTGAGCTTGCTCAGAACAAAAGAACTGTGCTTCCTACACACACAGGCCATATCTAGTTCAACTCTGCTTAGGAAACTGACAAGAACAGTAGATCCTCTTCATTCCAATACACTGTACATGCTGGGTACAGACGCCAGTGATACTTGCACTGTGTATGTCAATGGTAGCGCAATAGTGACTCTTCTTACCAGAAAACAACCATTGCTCATAGGACTAGAAACTGCATGTGATTCAACTCCTTTTAGGACTGGGAAACAAACACTAGCTCGCCTTACAAGAAACACACTCTGCTTTTGAGAAAAGAGCACTCTTCTACTCTACTGTGTTTCCTATGGGGTCCAAACAGTGAGCTTGCTCAGAACAAAAGAACTGTGCTTCCTACACACACGAGCCATATCTAGTTCAATTCTGCTTAGGAACCTGACAAGAACAGTAGCTCCTCTTAAGTCCAATACACTTTACATGCTGGGAACAGAGACCAGTGCTATTTGCCCTGAGTATGAGAATGGGAGCACAATAGTGACTCTTATTACCAGAAAAATTTCTTGCTCGTAGGACCAGAAACTGCATGTGATTCAACTCCATTTAGGACTGGGAAACAAACGCTAGCTCGACTTACAAGAAACACACTCTGCTTTTGAGAAAAGAGCACTCTCCTACTCTACTGTGTTTCCTATAAGGCCAGAACATGGAGCTTGCTCAGAACAAAAGAACTGTGCTTCCTACACACACGGGCCATATCTAGTTCAATTCTGCTTAGGAAACTGACAAGAACAGTAGCTCATCTTCAGTCCAATACACTGTACTTGATGGGAACAGACGCCACTGCTATTTGCACTGTGTATGGCAAAGGGAGAGCAATAGTGACTTTCCTTAGCAGAAAACAACTCTTGCTCATAGGAACGAAAACTGCATGTGATTCAACTCCATTTAGGACTGGGAAACAAACGCTAGCTCGCCTTACAAGAAACACACTCTGCTTTTGAGGAAAGAGCACTCTTCTACTCTACTGTGTTTCCTATAGGGCCAGAACAGTGAGCTTGCTGAGTACAAAAGAACTGTGCTTCCTACACACATGGGCCATATCTAGTACAACTCTGCTTAGGAAACTGACAAGAACAGTAGCTCCTCTTCAGTCCAATACACTGTACTTGCTGGGAACAGACACGAGGGCTATTTGCACTGTGTATGGCAAAGGGAGCGCAATAGTGACTCTTCTTACCAGAAAACAACTCTTGCTCGTAGGACCAGAAACTGCATGTGTATCTCAACTCCAATTAGGACTGGAAAACAAACGCTAGCTCACCTTACAAGAAACACACTCTGCTTTTGAGAAAAATGCACTCTTCTACTCTACTGTGTTTTCTATGGGGTTCGAATTGTGAGCTTGCTCAGAACAAAAGAACTGTGCTTCCTACACACACGGGCCCTATCTTGTTCAATTCTGCTTAGGAAACTGACAAGAACAGTAGCTCCAATTCAGTCCAATACACTGTACTTGCTGGGAACAGACGCGAGGGCTATTTGCATTGTGTATGGCAAACGGAGAGCAATAGTGACTCTTCTAACCAGAAAACATCTCTTGCTGGTAGGACCAGAAACTGCATGTTTGATTCAACTCCATTTAGGACTGGGAAACAAACGCTAGCTCGCCTTACAAGAAACACACTATGCTTTTGAGAAAAGAGCACTCGTCTACTCTACTGTGTTTTCTATGGGGTCCGAACAGTGAGCTTGCTGAGAACAAAAGAACTGTGCTTCCTACACACACGGGCCATATCTAGTTCAACTCTGCTTAGGAAACTGACAAGAACAGTAGCTCCTCTTCAGTCCAATACACTGTACTTGCTGGGAACAGACGAGAGGGCTATTTGCACTATGTATGGCAAAGGGAGCGCAATAGTGACTCTTCTTACCAGAAAACAACTCTTGCTCGTAGGACCAAAAACTGCATTTGATTCAACTCCATTTAGAACTGGGAAACAAACGCTAGCTCGCCTTACAAGAAACACACTCTACTTTTGAGAAAAGAGCACTCTTCTACTCTACTGTGTTTCCTATGGGGTCCGAACAGTGAGCTTGCTCAGAACAAAAGAACTGTGCTTCCTACACACACAGGCCATATCTAGTTCAACTCTGCTTAGGAAACTTACAAGAACAGTAGATCCTCTTCATTCCAATACACTGTACATGCTGGGTACAGACGCCAGTGCTATTTGCACTGTGTATGGCAATGGCAGCGCAATAGTGACTCTTCTTACCAGAAAACAACTCTTGCTCGTAGGACCAGAAACTGCATGAGATTCAACTCCATTTAGGACTGCGAAACAAACGCTAGCTCGCCTTACAAGAAATACACTCTGCTTTTGAGGAAAGAACACTCTTCTACTCTACTGTGTTTCCTATAGTGTCAGAACAGTGAGCTTGCTGAGTAAAAAAGAACTGTGCTTCCTACACATATGGGCCATATCTAGTTCAACTCTGCTTAGGAACCTGACAAGAACAGTAGCTCCTCTTCAGTCCAATACACTGTACATGCTGGGAACAGACGCCAGTGCTATTTGCCCTGAGTATGACAATGGGAGCACAATAGTGACTCTTATTACCAGAAAAATTTCTTGCTCGTAGGACCAGAAACTGCATGTGATTCAACTCCATTTAGGACTGGAAAACAAACGCTAGCTCGACTTACAAGAAACACACTCTGCTTTTGAGAAAAAATGCACTCTTCTACTCTACTGTGTTTTCTATGGGGTTCGAAATGTGAGCTTGCTCAGAACAAAAGAACTGTGCTTCCTACACACACGGGCCATCTCTAGTTCAATACTGCTTAGGAAACTGACAAGAACAGTAGATCCTCTTCAGTCCAATACACTGTACATGCTGGGTACAGACGCCAGTGCTATTTGCCCTGTGTGTGACAATGGGAGCGCAATAGTGACTCTTCTTACCAGAAAACAACTCTTGCTTGTAGGACCAGAAACTGCATGTGATTCAACTCCATTTAGGACTGGGAAACAAACGCTAGCTCGCCTTACAAGAAACACACTCTGCTTTTGAGAAAAGAGCACTCTTCTACTCTACTGTGTTTCCTATGGGGTCCAAACAGTGAGCTTGCTCGGAACAAAAGAACTGTGCTTCCTACACACACGGGCCATATCTAGTTCAATTCTGCTTAGGAAACTGACAAGAACAGTAGCTCCTCTTCAGTCCAATACACTGTACTTGATGGGAACAGAAGCGAGTGCTATTTGCACTGTGTATGGCAATGTGAGCGCAAGAGTGACTTTCCTTACCAGAAAACAACTCTTGCTCGTAGGAACGGAAACTGCATGTGATTCAACTCCAATTAGGGCTGCGAAACAAACGCTAGCTCGGCTTACAAAAAACACACTCTGCTTTTGAGGAAAGAGCACTCTTCTACTCTACTGTGTTTCCTATAGGGCCAGAACAGTGAGCTTGCTGAGTACAAAAGAACTGTGCTTTTTACACACATGGGCCATATCTAGTTCAACTCTGCTTAGGAACCTGACAAGAACAGTAGATCCTGTTCAGACCAATAAACTGTACATCCTGGGAACAGAGGCCAGTGCTATTTGCCCTGAGTATGACAATGGGAGCGCAATAGTGACTCTTATTACCAGAAAATACTCTTGCTCGTAGGACCAGAAACTGCATGTGTATTTCAACTCCAATTAGGACTGGAAAACAAACGCTAGCTCACCTTACAAGAAACACACTCTGCTTTTGAGAAAAATGCACTCTTCTACTCTACTGTGTTTTCTATGGGGTTTGAAATGTGAGCTTGCTCAGAACAAAAGAACTGTGCTTCCTACACACACGGGCCATATCTTGTTCAATTCTGCTTAGGAAACTGACAAGAACAGTAGCTCCAATTCAGTCCAATACACTGTACTTGCTGGGAACAGACGCGAGGGCTATTTGCATTGTGTATGGCAAAGGGAGAGCAATAGTGACTCTTCTAACCAGAAAACATCTCTTGCTGGTAGGACCAGAAACTGCATGTGTATTTCAACTCAATTTATTACTGGGAAACAAACGCTAGCTCGGCTTACAAGAAACACACTCTGCTTTTGAGAAAAGAGCACTCTTCCCTCTACTGTGTTTCCTATGGGGTTCGAACAGTGAGCTTGCTCAGAACAAAAGAACTGTGCTTCCTACACACACGGGCCTTATTTAGTTCAACTTTGCTTAGGAAACTGACATGAACAGTAGCTCCTCTTCAGACCAATACACTGTACTTGCTGGAAACAGACGCGAGTGTTATTTGTACTTTGTATGGCAATGGGAGCACAATAGTGACTCTTATTACCAGAAAACAATTCTTGCTCGTAGGACCAAAAACTGCATTTGATTCAACTCCATTTAGGACTGGGAAACAAACGCTAGCTCGCCTTACAAGAAACACACTCTGCTTTTGAGAAAAGAGCACTCGTCTACTCTACTGTGTTTTCTACGGGGTCCGAACAGTCAGCTTGCTGAGAACAAAAGAACTGTGCTTCCTACACACACGGGCCATATCTAGTTAAACTCTGCTTAGGAAACTGACAAGAACAGTAGCTCCTCTTCAGTCCAATACAATGTACTTGCTGGGAACAGACGAGAGGGCTATTTGCACTATGTATGGAAAAGGGAGCGCAATAGTGACTCTTCTTACCAGAAAACAACTCTTGCTCGTAGGACCAGAAACTGCATTTGATTCAACTCCATTTAGAACTGGGAAACAAACGCTAGCTCGCCTTACAAGAAACACACTCTACTTTTGAGAAAAGAGCACTCTTCTACTCTACTGTGTTTCCTATGGGGTCCGAACAGTGAGCTTGCTCAGAACAAAAGAACTGTGCTTCCTACACACACAGGCCATATCTAGTTCAACTCTGCTTAGGAAACTGACAAGAACAGTAGATCCTCTTCATTCCAATACACTGTACATGCTGGGTACAGACGCCAGTGATACTTGCACTGTGTATGTCAATGGTAGCGCAATAGTGACTCTTCTTACCAGAAAACAACCATTGCTCGTAGGACTAGAAACTGCATGTGATTCAACTCCTTTTAGGACTGGGAAACAAACACTAGCTCGCCTTACAAGAAACACACTCTGCTTTTGAGAAAAGAGCACTCTTCTACTCTACTGTGTTTCCTATGGGGTCCAAACAGTGAGCTTGCTCAGAACAAAAGAACTGTGCTTCCTACACACACGAGCCATATCTAGTTCAATTCTGCTTAGGAACCTGACAAGAACAGTAGCTCCTCTTAAGTCCAATACACTTTACATGCTGGGAACAGAGACCAGTGCTATTTGCCCTGAGTATGAGAATGGGAGCACAATAGTGACTCTTATTACCAGAAAAATTTCTTGCTCGTAGGACCAGAAACTGCATGTGATTCAACTCCATTTAGGACTGGGAAACAAACGCTAGCTCGACTTACAAGAAACACACTCTGCTTTTGAGAAAAGAGCACTCTCCTACTCTACTGTGTTTCCTATAAGGCCAGAACATGGAGCTTGCTCAGAACAAAAGAACTGTGCTTCCTACACACACGGGCCATATCTAGTTCAATTCTGCTTAGGAAACTGAAAAGAACAGTAGCTCCTCTTCAGTCCCATACACTGTACTTGCTGGGAACAGAAGCGAGTGCTATTTGCACTGTGTATGGCAATGGGAGCGCAATAGTGACTTTCCTTACCAGAAAACAACTCTTGCTCGTAGGAACGGAAACTGCATGTGATTCAACTCCATTTAGGACTGCGAAACAAACGCTAGCTCGGCTTACAAAAAACACACTCTGCTTTTGAGGAAAGAGCACTCTTCTAATCTACTGTGTTTCCTATAGGGCCAGAACAGTGAGCTTGCTGAGTACAAAAGAACTGTGCTTTTTACACACATGGGCCATATCTAGTTCAACTCTGCTTAGGAACCTGACAAGAACAGTAGATCCTGTTCAGACCAATAAACTGTACATCCTGGGAACAGAGGCCAGTGCTATTTGCCCTGAGTATGACAATGGGAGCGCAATAGTGACTCTTATTACCAGAAAAAACTCTTGCTCGTAGGACCAGAAACTGCATGTGTATTTCAACTCCAATTAGGACTGGAAAACAAACGCTAGCTCACCTTACAAGAAACACACTCTGCTTTTGAGAAAAATGCACTCTTCTACTCTACTGTGTTTTCTATGGGGTTTGAAATGTGAGCTTGCTCAGAACAAAAGAACTGTGCTTTCTACACACACGGGCCATATCTTGTTCAATTCTGCTTAGGAAACTGACAAGAACAGTAGCTCCAATTCAGTCCAATACACTGTACTTGCTGGGAACAGACGCGAGGGCTATTTGCATTGTGTATGGCAAAGGGAGAGCAATAGTGACTCTTCTAACCAGAAAACATCTCTTGCTGGTAGGACCAGAAACTGCATGTGTATTTCAACTCCATTTATTACTGGGAAACAAACGCTAGCTTGCCTTACAAGAAACACACTCTGCTTTTGAGAAAAGAGCACTCTTCCCTCTACTGTGTTTCCTATGGGGTTAGAACAGTGAGCTTGCTCAGAACAAAAGAACTGTGCTTCCTACACACACGGGCCTTATTTAGTTCAACTTTGCTTAGGAAACTGACATGAACAGTAGCTCTTCTTCAGACCAATACACTGTACGTGCTGGAAACAGACGCGAGTGTTATTTGTACTATGTATGGCAATGGGAGCACAATAGTGTCTCTTATTACCAGAACAAATTCTTCCTCGTAGGACCAAAAACTGCATTTGATTCAAATCCATTTAGGACTGGGAAACAAACGCTAGCTCGCCTTACAAGAAACACACTCTGCTTTTGAGAAAAGAGCACTCGTCTACTATACTGTGTTTTCTATGGGGTCCGAACAGTGAGCTTGCTGAGAACAAAAGAACTGTGCTTCCTACACACACGGGCCATATCTAGTTCAACTCTGCTTAGGAAACTGACAAGAACAGTAGCTCCTCTTCAGTCCAATACACTGTACTTGCTGGGAACAGACGAGAGGGCTATTTGCACTAGGTATGGCAAAGGGAGCGCAATAGTGACTCTTCTTACCAGAAAACAACTCTTGCTCGTAGTACCAGAAACTGCATGTGATTCAACTCCATTTAGGACTGGGAAACAAACGCTAGCTCGCCTTACAAGAAACACACTCTGCTTTTGAGAAAAGAGCACTCTTCTACTCTACTGTGTTTCCTATACGGTCCAAACAGTGAGCTTGCTCAGAACAAAAGAAGTGTACTTTCTACACACACGGGCCATATCTAGTTCAATTCTGCTTAGGAAACAGACAAGAACAGTAGCTCATCTTCAGTCGAATACACTGTACTTGATGGGAACAGACGCCACTGCTATTTGCACTGTGTATGGCAAAGGGAGAGCAATAGTGACTTTCCTTAGCAGAAAACAACTCTTGCTCATAGGAACGAAAACTGCATGTGATTCAACTCCATTTAGGACTGGGAAACAAACGCTAGCTCGCCTTACAAGAAACACACTCTGCTTTTGAGGAAAGAGCACTCTTCTACTCTACTGTGTTTCCTATAGGGCCAGAACAGTGAGCTTGCTGAGTACAAAAGAACTGTGCTTCCTACACACATGGGCCATATCTAGTACAACTCTGCTTAGGAAACTGACAAGAACAGTAGCTCCTCTTCAGTCCAATACACTGTACTTGCTGGGAACAGACACGAGGGCTATTTGCACTGTGTATGGCAAAGGGAGCGCAATAGTGACTCTTCTTACCAGAAAACAACTCTTGCTCGTAGGACCAGAAACTGCATGTGTATTTCAACTCCAATTAGGACTGGAAAACAAACGCTAGCTCACCTTACAAGAAACACACTCTGCTTTTGAGAAAAATGCACTCTTCTACTCTACTGTGTTTTATATGGGGTTCGAATTGTGAGCTTGCTCAGAACAAAAGAACTGTGCTTCCTACACACACGGGTCCTATCTTGTTCAATTCTGCTTAGGAAACTGACAAGAACAGTAGCTCCAATTCAGTCCAATACACTGTACTTGCTGGGAACAGACGCGAGGGCTATTTGCATTGTGTATGGCAAAGGGAGAGCAATAGTGACTCTTCTAACCAGAAAACATCTCTTGCTGGTAGGACCCGAAACTGCATGTTTGATTCAACTCCATTTAGGACTGGGAAACAAACGCTAGCTCGCCTTACAAGAAAAACACTATGCTTTTGAGAAAAGAGCACTCGTCTACTCTACTGTGTTTTCTATGGGGTCCGAACAGTGAGCTTGCTGAGAACAAAAGAACTGTGCTTCCTACACACACGGGCCATATCTAGTTCAACTCTGCTTAGGAAACTGACAAGAACAGTAGCTCCTCTTCAGTCCAATACACTGTACTTGCTGGGAACAGACGAGAGGGCTATTTGCACTATGTATGGCAAAGGGAGCGCAATAGTGACTCTTCTTACCAGAAAACAACTCTTGCTCATAGGACCAAAAACTGCATTTGATTCAACTCCATTTAGAACTGGGAAACAAACGCTAGCTCGCCTTACAAGAAACACACTCTACTTTTGAGAAAAGAGCACTCTTCTACTCTACTGTGTTTCCTATAGGGTCCGAACAGTGAGCTTGCTCAGAACAAAAGAACTGTGCTTCCTACACACACAGGCCATATCTAGTTCAACTCTGCTTAGGAAACTTACAAGAACAGTAGATCCTCTTCATTCCAATACACTGTACATGCTGGGTACAGACGCCAGTGCTATTTGCACTGTGTATGGCAATGGCAGCGCAATAGTGACTCTTCTTACCAGAAAACAACTCTTGCTCGTAGGACCAGAAACTGCATGAGATTCAACTCAATTTAGGACTGCGAAACAAACGCTAGCTCGCCTTACAAGAAATACACTCTGCTTTTGAGGAAAGAACACTCTTCTACTCTACTGTGTTTCCTATAGTGTCAGAACAGTGAGCTTGCTGAGTAAAAAAGAACTGTGCTTCCTACACATAT
This sequence comes from Peromyscus eremicus, assembly GCF_949786415.1. Taxonomy (NCBI): domain Eukaryota; kingdom Metazoa; phylum Chordata; class Mammalia; order Rodentia; family Cricetidae; genus Peromyscus; species Peromyscus eremicus. The sequence goes on from NW_026734844.1 coordinate 117,383, forward strand.
GGGCCATATCTAGTTCAACTCTGCTTAGGAACCTGACAAGAACAGTAGCTCCTCTTCAGTCCAATACACTGTACATGCTGGGAACAGACGCCAGTGCTATTTGCCCTGAGTATGACAATGGGAGCACAATAGTGACTCTTATTACCAGAAAAATTTCTTGCTCGTAGGACCAGAAACTGCATGTGATTCAACTCCATTTAGGACTGGAAAACAAACGCTAGCTCGACTTACAAGAAACACACTCTGCTTTTGAGAAAAAATGCACTCTTCTACTCTACTGTGTTTTCTATGGGGTTCGAAATGTGAGCTTGCTCAGAACAAAAGAACTGTGCTTCCTACACACACGGGCCATATCTAGTTCAATACTGCTTAGGAAACTGACAAGAACAGTAGATCCTCTTCAGTCCAATACACTGTACATGCTGGGTACAGACGCCAGTGCTATTTGCCCTGTGTGTGACAATGGGAGCGCAATAGTGACTCTTCTTACCAGAAAACAACTCTTGCTTGTAGGACCAGAAACTGCATGTGATTCAACTCCATTTAGGACTGGGAAACAAACGCTAGCTCGCCTTACAAGAAACACACTCTGCTTTTGAGAAAAGAGCACTCTTCTACTCTACTGTGTTTCCTATGGGGTCCAAACAGTGAGCTTGCTCGGAACAAAAGAACTGTGCTTCCTACACACACGGGCCATATCTAGTTCAATTCTGCTTAGGAAACTGACAAGAACAGTAGCTCCTCTTCAGTCCAATACACTGTACTTGATGGGAACAGAAGCGAGTGCTATTTGCACTGTGTATGGCAATGTGATCACAAGAGTGACTTTCCTTACCAGAAAACAACTCTTGCTCGTAGGAACGGAAACTGCATGTGATTCAACTCCAATTAGGGCTGCGAAACAAACGCTAGCTCGGCTTACAAAAAACACACTCTGCTTTTGAGGAAAGAGCACTCTTCTACTCTACTGTGTTTCCTATAGGTCCAAAACAGTGAGCTTGCTCAGAACAAAAAACTGTGCTTCCTACACACACGGGCCATATCTAGTTCAATTCTGCTTAGGAAACTGACTAGATCAGTAGATCCTCTTCAGTCCAATACACTGTACATGCTGGGTACAGACGCCAGTGCTATTTGCACTGTGTATGGCAATGGGAGCGCAATAGAGACTCTTCTTACCATAAAACAACTCTTGCTCGTAGGACCATAAACTGCATGTGATTCAACTCCATTTAGGACTCGGAAACAAACGCTAGCTCGCCTTACAAGAAACACACTCTGCTTTTTAGAAAAGAGCACTGTTCTACTCTACTGTGTTTCCTATAGGGCCAGAACAGTGAGCTTGCTCAGAACAAAAGAACTGTGCTTCCTACACACACGGGCCATATCTAGTTCATCTCTGCTTAGGAAACTGACGAGAACAGTAGCTCCTCTTTAGTCCAATACACTGTACTTACTGGGAACAGACGCGAGTGCTATTTGCACTGTGTACGGCAATTGGAGCACAATAGTGACTCTTCTTACCAGAAAACAACTCTTGCTCGTAGGACCAGAAACTGCATTTGATTCAATCCACTTAGGACTGGGAAACAAACGCTAGCTCGCCTTACAAGAAACACTCTCTACTTTTGAGATAGGGCACACATCTACTCTACTGTGTTTCCTACGGGGTCCAAACAGTGAGCTTGCTCAGAACAAAAGAACTGTGCTTCCTACACACACGGGTCATATCTAGTTCAACTCTGCTTAGGAAACTGACAAAATCAGTAGCTCCTCTTCAGTCCAATACACTGTACTTGCTGGGAACAGACACGAGTGCTATTTGTACTGTGTATGACAATGGGAGCACAATATTGACTATTCTTACCAGAAAAAAACTCTTCCTCGTAGGACCAGAAACTGCGTGTGATTCAACTCCATTTAGGACTGGGAAACAAAAGCTGGCTAGCCTTACAAGAAACACACTCTGCTTTTGAGAAAAGAGCACTCTTCTACTCTACTGTGTTTTCTATGGGGTCCGAACAGTGAGCTTGCTGAGAACAAAAGAACTGTGCTTCCTACACACACGGGATATATGTAGTTCAACTCTGGTTAGGAAACTGACAAGAACAGTAGCTCCTCTTCAGTCCAATACAATGTACTTGCTGGGTACAGACGGGAGGGCTATTTGCATTGTGTATGGCGAAGGGAGCACAATAGTGACTCTTCTAACCAGAAAACAACTCTTGCTCGTAGGACCAGAAACTGCATGTGTATTTCAACTCCATTTAGGACTGGGAAACAAACGGTAGCTTGCCTTACAAGAAACACACTCTGCTTTTGAGAAAAGAGCACTCTTCTCTCTACTGTGTTATCAATGTGGAGCGAACAGTGGGCTTGCTCAGAACAAAAGAACTGTGCTTCCTACACACACGGGCCTTATCTAGTTCAACTCTGCTATGGAAACTGACAAGAACAGTATCTCCTCTTCAGACCATTACATTTTACTTGCTGGAAACAGACGCGAGTGTTATTTGTACTATGTATGGCAATGGGAGCGCAATAGTGACTCTTCTTACTAGGAAACAACTCTTTCTCGTAGGACCAAAAACTGCATTTGATTCAACTCCATTTAGGACTGGGAAACAAACGCTAGCTTGCCTTACAAGAAACACACTCTGATTTTGACAAAAGAGCACTCTTCTACTCTACTGTGTTTTCTATCGGGTCCGAACAGTGAGCTTGCTGAGAACAAAAGAACTGTGCTTCCTACACATACGGGTCATATCTAGTTCAATTCTGCTTAGGATTCTGACAAGAACAGTAGCTCCTCTTCAGTCCAATACACTGTACTTGCTGTGAACAGACTCGAGTGCTATTTGTACTGTGTATGGCAATGAGAGCGCAATAGTGATTCTTCTTACGCGAAAACAACTCTTGCTCATAGGACCAAAAACAGCATTTGATTCAAATCCATTTAGGACTGGGAAACAAACGCTAGCTCGCCTTTCAAAAAACACACTCTGCTTTTGAGAAAAGAGCACTCATCTACTCTACAGTGTTTCCTATAGGGCCAGTACATTGAGCTTGCTCAGAACAAAAGAACTGTGCTTCCTACACACACGGGCCATATCTAGTTCAATTCTGCTTAGTAACCTGACAAGAACAGTAGATCCTCTTCAGTCCAATACAATGTACATGCTGGGTACAGACGCGAGTGCTATTTGCACTGTGTACGGAATTGGGAGCACAATAGTGACTCTTTTTACCAGAAAACAACTCTTGCTCGTAGGACCAGAAACTGCATGGGATTCAACTCCATTTAGGACTGGGAAACAATCGCTAGCTCGACTTACAAGAAACACACTCTGCTTTTGAGAAAAGAGCACTCTTCTACTTTACTGTGTTTCCTATAGCGCCCGAACAGTTAGCTTGCTCAGAACAAAAGAACTGTGCTTCCTACACACATGGCCCTATCTAGTTCAATTCTGCTTAGTAAACTGAGAAGAACAGTAGATCCTCTTCAGTCCAATACACTGTAAATGCTGGGAACAGACGCCAGTGCTATTCGCACTGTGTAAGACAAAGGGAGCGCAATAATATCTCTTCTTACCAGAAAACAACTCTTGCTCGTAGGACCAGAAACTGCATGTGATTCAACTCCATTTAGGACTGGGAAAAAAACGCTAGCTCGCCTTACAAGAAACACACTCTGCTTTTGAGAAAAGAGCATTCTTCTACTCTACTGTGTTTACTATAGGGCCTGAAGAGTGAGCTTGCTCAGAACAAAAGAACTGTGCTTCCTGCACACACGGGCCATATCTAGTTCAACTCTGCTTAGGAACCTGACAAGAACAGTAGATCTTCTTCAGTCCAATACACTGTCCATGCTGGGAACTGATGCCAGTGCTATTTGCCCTGTGTATGACAGTGGGAGCACAATAGTGACTCTTCTTACCAGAAAAAACTCTTGCTCGTAGGACCAGAAACTGCATGTGATTCAACTCCATTTAGGACTGGGAATCAAACGCTAGCTAGCCTTACAAGAAACACACTCTGCTTTTGAGAAAAGAGCACTCTTCTACTCTAATGTCTTTCCTACAGCGCCAGAACAGTGAGCTTCATCAGAAAAAAAGAACTGTGCTTCCTACACACACAGGCAATATCTAGTTCAACTCTTCATAAGAAACTGACGAGAACAGTAGCTCCTTTTCAGTCCAATACACTGTACTTGCTGGGAACAGATGCGAGTGCTATTTGCACTGTGTATGGAAATGGGATCGCAATAGTGACTTTCCTTACCAGAAAAGAACTCTTGCTCGTAAGACCAAAAACTGCATGTGATTCAACTCCATTTACGACTGGGAAACAATCGCGAGCTCGCCTTACAAGAAACACACTCTGCTTTTGAGAAAAGAGCACTCATCTACTCTACTGTGTCTCCTATATCGCCAGAACAGTTAGCTTGCTCAGAACAAAAGAACTGTGCTTCCTACACACACGGCCCTATCTAATTCAATTCTGCTTAGTAAACTGAGAAGAACAGTAGATCCTCTTCAGTCCAATACACTGTACATGCTGGGAACAGACGAGAGTGCTATTCGCACTGTGTACGACAAAGGGAGCGCAATAGTAACTCTTCTTACCAGAAAACAACTCTTGCTCGTAGGACCAGAAACTGCATGTGATTCAACTCCATTTAGGACTGGGAAACAAATGCTAGCTCGCCTTACAAGAAACACACTCTGCTTTTGAGAAAAGAGCACTCTTCTACTCTACTGTGGTTCCTATAGGGCCAGAAGAGTGAGCTTGCTCAGAACAAAAGAACTGTGCTTCCTGCACACACGGGCCATATCTAGTTCAACTCTGCTTAGGAACCTGGCAAGAACAGTAGATCCTCTTCAGTCCAATACACTGTACATGCTGGGAACAGATGCCAGTGCTATTTGTACTGTGTATGACAGTGGGAGCACAATAGTGACTCTTCTTACCAGAAAAAACTCTTGCTCCTAGTACCAGAAACTGCATGTTATTCAACTCCATTTAGGACTGGGAAACACATGCTAGCTTGCCTTACAAGAAACACAATCTGCTTTTGAGAAAAGAGCACTCTTTTACTCTACTGTGTCTCCTATGAGGCCAGAACAGTGAGCTTGCTCAGAACAAAAGATCTGTGCTTCCTACACACACGGGCCATATGTAGTTCAACTCTACTTAGGAAACTGACGAGAACAGTAGCTCCTCTTCAGTCCAATACACTGTACTTGCTGGGAACAGACGCGAGTGCTATTTGCACTGTGTACAGTAATAGGAGCACAATAGTGACTTTTCTTACCAGAAAACAACTTTTGCTCTTAGGACCAGAAACTGCATGTGATTCAACTACACTTAACACTGGGAAGCAAATGCTAGCTCGCCTTACAAGCAACATGCTATGCTTTTGAGAATAGGGCACACTTCTACTCTACTGTGTTTCCTATGGGGTCTGAACAGTGAGCTTGCTCAGAACAAAAGAACTGTGCTTCCTACACACACGGGCTATATCTAGTTCAACTCTGCTTAGGAAACTGAAAAGAACAGTAGCTCCTCTTCTGTCCAATACACTGTACTTGTTGGGAACAGACACGAGTGCTATTTGTACTGTGTATGGCAATGGGAGCGCAATAGTGACTTTCCTTACCAGAAAACAACTCTTGTTCATAGGACCAAAAACTGCATGTGATTCAACTCCATTTAGGACTGGGAAACAAACGCTAGCTCGCCTTACAATAAACACACTCTGCTTTTGAGAAAAGAGCACTCTTCTACTCTACTGTGTTTCCTAAAGGGCCAGTACAGTGAGCTTGCTCAGAACAAAAGAACTGTGCTTCCTACACAAATGGCCATATCCAGTTCAATTCTGCTTAGGAAACTGACAAGAACTGTAGCTCCTCTTGTCCAATACACTATACTTGCTGGGAACAGATGCGAGTGCTATTTGCACTGTGTATGGCAATGGGAGCGCAATAGTGACTTTCCTTACCAGAAAACAACTCTTGAGTGTAGGACCAAAAACTGTATGTGATTCAACTCCATTTAGGACTGGGAAACAAACGCTAGCTCGCCTTACCAGAAACACACTCTGCTTTTGAGAAAAGAGCACTCTTCTACTCTACTGTGTTTCCTATAGGTACAGAACTGTGAGATTGCTCAGAAGAAAAGAACTGTTCTTCATACAAACACGGGCCATATCTAGTTCAACTCTGCTTAGGAAACTGACGAGAACAGTAGCTCCTCTTCATTCCAATACACTGTACATGCTGGGAACAGACGCCAGTGCTATTTGCACTGTGTACGGAATTGGGAGCACAATAGTGACTCTTTTTACCAGAAAACAACTCTTGCTCGTAGGAACAGAAACTGCATGGGATTCAACTCCAATTACTACTGGGAAACAAACGCTAGCCTCGCATTACAAAAAACACAATCTGCTTTTGAGAAAAGAGCACTCTTCTACTCTTCTGTTTTTCCTATAGGGCCAGTACAGTGAGCTTGCTCAGAACAAAAGAACTGTGCTTCCTGCACACACGGGCCATATCTAGTTTAACTCTGCTTAGGAACCTGACAAGAACAGGAGATCCTCTTCAGTCCAATACACTGTACATGCTGGGAACAAATGCCAGTGCTATTTGCCCTGTGTATGACATTGCGAGCACAATAGTGACTCTTCTTACGAGAAAAAAATCTTGCTCGTAGGACCAGAAACTGCATGTGATTCAACTCCATTTAGGACTGGGAAACACATGCTTGCTTGCCTTAGAGAAACACACTCTGATTTTGAGAAAAGAGCACTCTTTTACTCTATTGTGTCTCCTATAGGGCCAGAACAGTGAGCTTGCTCAGAACAAAAGATCTGTGCTTCCTACACACACGGGCCTTTTCTAGTTCAACTCTGCTTAGGAAACTGATAAGAACAGTAGCTCCTCTTCAGTCCAACACACTTTAATTTTTGGGAACAGACACGAGTGCTTTTTGCTCTGTGTATGGCAATGGGAGCACAATAGTTACTTTCCTTACCAGAAAACAACTCTTGCGTGTAGGACCAAAAACTGCATGTGATTCAACTCCATTTAGGACTGGGTAACAAACGCTAGCTCACCTTACAAGAAACACACTCTGCTTTTGAGAAAAGAGCACTCTTCTACTCTACTGTGTTTCCTATAGGTACAGAACAGTGAGCTTGCTCAGAACAAAAGAACTGTGCTTCCTACGCACACGGGCCATATCTAGTTCAACTCTGCTTAGGAAACTGACAAGAACAGTAGCTCCTCTTCAGTCCAATACACTGTACTTGCTGGGAACAGACGCGAGTGCTATTTGCACTGTGTACAGCAATGGGAGCACAATAGTGACTCTTCTTACCAGAAAACAACTCTGGCTCCTAGAACCAGAAACTGCATGGGATTCATCTCCATTTACGACTGGGAAACAAACACTAGCTTGCCTTACAAGAAACACACTCTGCTTTTGAGAAAAGAGCACTCTTCTACTCTACTGTGTTTCCTATAGGGCCAGAACGGTGAGCTTGCTCAGAACAAAAGACATGTGCTTCATACACACACAGGCCATATCTAGTTCAACTCTGCTTAGGAACCTGACAAGAACAATAGATCCTCTTCAGTCCAATACACTGTACATGCTGGGAACAAATGCCAGTGCTATTTGCCCTGTGTATGACAATGGTAGCGCAATAGTGACTCTTCTTACCAGAAAATACTCTTGCTTGTAGGACCAGAAACTGCATGTGATTCAAATCCATTTAGGACTGGGAAACAAACATTAGCTCGCCTTGCAAGAAACACATTATGCTTTTGAGAAAAGAGTACTCTTCTACTCTACTGTGTTTCCTATAGGGCCAGAACAGTCAGCTTGCTCAGAACAAAAGAACTGTGCTTCCTACGCACAAGGGCCATATCTAGTTCAACTCTGCATCGGACACTGACAAGAACAGTAGATCCTCTTCAGTCCAATACACTGTACATGCTGGGAACAGACGCCAGTGCTATTTGCCTTGTGTATGACAATGGGAGCGCAATAGTGACTCTTCTTACCAGAAAACAACTCTTGCTCGTAGGACCAAAAACTGCATGTAATTCAACTCCATTTAGGACTGGGAAAGAAACGCTAGCTCGCCTTACATGAAACACACTCTGCTTTCGAGAAAAGAGCACTCTTTTACTGTACTGTGTTTCCTATAGGGCCAGTACAGTGAGCTTGCTCAGAACAAAAGAACTGTGCTTCCTACAAAAATGGCCATATCCAGGTCAATTCTGCTTAGGAAACTGACAAGAACAGTAGCTCCTCTTCAGTCCAAAAAAACTGTACTTGATAGGAACAGATGCGAGTGCTATTTGCACTGTGTTTGGCAATGGGAGCGCAATAGTGACTTTCTTTACCAGAAAACAACTCTTGCGCGTAGGACCAAAAACTCCATGTGATTCAACTCCATTTAGGACTGGGAAACAAACACTAGCTCGCCTTACAAGAAACACTCTCTGCTTTTGAGAAAAGAGCACTCTTCTACTCTACTGTGTTTCCTATAGGGCCAGAACAGTGAGCTTGCTCAGAACAAAAGAACTGTGCTTCCTGCACACACGGGCCATATCTAGTTCAACTCTGCTTAGGAAACTGACAAGAACAGTAGCTCCTCTTTAGTCCAATACTCTGTACTTGCTGGGAACAGACGCGAGTGCTATTTGCACTGTGTACGGCATTGGGAGCGCAATAGTGACTCTTTTTACCAGAAAACAACTCTTGCTCGTAGGACCAGAAACTGCATGTGATTCAACTCCATTTAGGACTGGGAAACAAATGCTAGCTTGCCTTACAAGAAACACACTCTGCTTTTGAGAAAAGAGCACTCTTGTACTCTGCTGTGTTTCCTATAAGGCCAGAACAGTGAGCTTGCTCAGAACAAAAGAACTGTGCTTCCTACACACACGGGCCATATCTAGTTCAACTCTGCTTAGGAAACTGACAAGAACAGTAGCTCCTCTTCAGTCCAATACACTGTACTTGCTGGGAACATACGCAAGTCCTATTTGCACTTTGTACAGCAATGAGAGCGCAATAGTTACTCTTCTTACCAGAAAACAACTCTTGCTCATAGGACCAGAAATTGCATGTCATTCAACTCCGTTTAGGACTGGGAAACAAACACTAGCTCGCCTTAGAAGAAACACACTCTGCTTTTGAGAAAAGAGCACTCTTCTAGTCTACAGTGTTTCCTCGAGGGCCAGAACAGAGAGCTTGCTCAGAACAAAAGAACTGTGCTTCCTGCACACACGGGCCATATCTAGTTCAACTCTGCTTAGGAAACTAACGAGAACAGTAGCTCCTCTTCAGTCCAATACACTGTACATGCTGGGAACAGACGCCAGTGCTATTTGCACTGTGTACGGAATTGGGAGCGCAATAGTGACTCTTTTTACCAGAAAACAACTCTTGCTCGTAGGAACAGAAACTGCATGGGATTCAATTCCATTTACGACTGGGAAACAAACGCTAGCCTCGCCTTACAAGAAACACAATCTGCTTTTGAGAAAAGAGCACTCTTCTACTCTGCTGTTTTTCCTATAGGGCCAGTACAGTGAGCTTGCTCAGAACAAAAGAACTGTGCTTCCTGCACACACGGGCCATATCTAGTTCAACTCTGCTTAGGAACCTGACAAGAACAGTAGATCCTCTTCAGTCCAATACACTGTACATACTGGGAACAGATGCCAGTGCTATTTGCCCTGTGTATGACATTGCGAGCACAATAGTGACTCTTCTTACCAGAAAAAAATCTTGCTCGTAGGACCAGAAACTGCATGTGATTCAACTCCATTTAGGACTGGGAAACACATGCTTGCTTGCCTTAGAGAAACACACTCTGATTTTGAGAAAAGAGCACTCTTTTACTCTACTGTGTCTCCTATAGGGCCAGAACAGTGAGCTTGCTCAGAACAAAAGATCTGTGCTTCCTACACACACGGGCCATATCTAGTTCAAGTCTGCTTAGGTAACTGACAAGAACAGTAGCTCCTCTTCAGTCCAATACACTTTAATTGTTGGGAACAGACACGAGTGCTATTTGCACTGTGTATGGCAATGGGAGCACAATAGTTACTTTCCTTACCAGAAAACAACTCTTGCGTGTAGGACCAAAAATTGTATGTGATTCAACTCCATTTAGGACTGGGTAACAAACGCTAGCTCGCCTTACAAGAAACACACTCTGCTTTTGAGAAAAGAGCACTCTTCTACTCTACTGTGTTTCCTATAGGTACAGAACAGTGAGCTTGCTCAGAACAAAAGAACTGTGATTCCTACGCACACGGGCCATATCTAGTTCAACTCTGCTTAGGAAACTGACAAGAACAGTAGCTCCTCTTCAGTCCAATACACTGTACATGCTTGGAACAGACGCGAGTGCTATTTGCACTGTGTATGTCAATGGGAGCGCAATAGTGACTTTCCTTACCAGAAAACAACTCTTCCTTGTAGGAGCAAAAACTGCATGTTCTTCAAGTCCATTTAGGACTGGGAAACAAACGCTGGCTCGCCTTACAAGAAACACACTCTGCTTTTGAGAAAAGAGCACTCTTGTACTCTACTGTGTTTCCTATAGGGCCAGAACAGTGAGCTTGCTCAGAACAAAAGAACTGTGCTTCCTACACACACGGGCCATATCTAGTTCAAGTCTGCTTAGGAAAATGACAAGAACAGTAGCTCCTCTTCAGTCCAATACACTGTACTTGCTGGGAACAGACGCGAGTGCTATTGGCACTGTGTACGGAATTGAGAGCGCAATGGTGACTCATTTTACCAGAAAACAACTCTTGCTCCTAGGAACAGAAACTGCATGTGATTCAACTCCATTTAGGACTGGGAAACAAATGCTATCTCGCCTTACAAGAAACACACTCTGCTTCTGAGAAAAGAGCACTCTTGTACTCTACTGTGTTTCCTATAGGGCCAGAACAGTGAGCTTGCTCAGAACAAAAGAACTGTGCTTCCTACACACACGGGCCATATCTAGTTCAACTCTGCTTAGGAAACTGACAAGAACAGTAGCTCCTCTTCAGTCCAATACACTGTACTTGGTGGGAACAGACGAGTGATATTTGTACTGTGTACAGCAATGGGAGCACAATAGTGACCCTTCTTACCAGAAAACAACTCTGGCTCTTAGGACCAGAAACTGCATGTGATTCTACTCCACTTAGGACTGGGAAACAAACGCTAGCTTGCCTTACAAGAAACGAGCTCTGCTTTTGAGAAAAGGGCACACTTCTACTCTACTGTGTTTCCTATGGGGTCCGAACAGTGAGCTTGCTCAGAACAAAAGATCTGTGCATCCTGCACACACGGGCCATATCTAGTTCAACTCTGCTTAGGAAACTGACAAGAACAGTAGATCCTCTTCAGTCCAATACACTGTAAATGCTGGGAACAGACGCCAGTGCTATTTGCCCTGTGTATGACAATGGGAGTGAAATAGTGACTCTTCTTACCAGAAAAAAATTCTTGATCGTAGGACCAGAAACTGCATGTGATTCAACTCCATTTAGGTCTGGGAAGCAAACGCTAGCTCGACTTACAAGAAACACACTGTGCTTTTGAGAAAAGAGCACTCTTCTACTCTACTGTGTTTCCTATAGGGTCCGAACAGTGAGCTTGCTCAGAACAAAAGCACTGTGCTTCCTATACACACGGGCCATATCTAGTTCAACTCTGCTTAGGAAACTGACAAGAACAGTAGATCCTCTTCAGTCCAATACACTGTACTTGATTGGAACAGACGCAAGTGCTATTTGTACTGTGTATGGTATTGGGAGTGCAATAGTGACTCTTCTTAATAAAAAATAACTCTACTGGTAGGACCAGAAACTGCATGTGATTCAAATTCATTTAGGACTGGGAAACAAAAGCTAGCTCGCCTTACAAGAAATACACTCTGCTTTTGAGAAAAGGGCACTCTTCTTCTCTACTATGTGTACTATGGGGTCCGAACAGTGAGCTTGCTCAGAACAAAAGAACTGTGCTTCCTACACACACGGGCCATATCTAGTTCAACTCTGCTTAGGAAACTGACAAGAACAGTAGCTCCTCTTCCGTCCAATACACTGTACTTGCTGGGAACAGACGCGAGTGCTATTTGCACTGTGTACAGCAATGGGAGCACAATAGTGACTCTTCATACCAGAAAACAACTCTGGCTCTTAGGACCAGAAACTGCATGTGATTCAACTCCACTTAGGAATGGGAAACAAACGCTAGCTTGCCTTACAAGAAACGAGCTCTGCTTTTGAGAAAAGGGCACACTTCTACTCTACTGTGTTTCCTATGGGGTCCGAACAGTGAGCTTGCTCAGAACAAAAGAACTGTGCTTCCTACACACACGGGCCAAATCTAGTTCAATTCTGCTTAGGAAACTGACAAGAACAGTAGATCCCCTTCAGTCCAATACACTGTGCTTGCTGGGATCAGACGCCAGTGCTATTTGCACTGTGTATAACAATGAGAGCGCAACAGTGACTCTTCTTACCACAAAACATCTCTTGCTCCTAGAACCAGCAACTGCATGGGATTCAACTCCATTTAGGACTGGGAAACAAACGCTAGCTTTCCTTACAAGAAACACACTCTGCTTTTGAGAAAAGAGCACTCTTCTACTCTACTGTGTTTCCTATAGGGCCAGAACAGTGAGCTTGCTCAGAACAAAAGAACTGTGCTTCCTACGCACACGGGCCATATCTAGTTCAATTCTGCATCAGTAACTGACAAAAACAGTAGATCCTCTTCAGTCCAATACACTGTACATGCTGGGAACAGACGCCAGTGCTACTTGCCTTGTGTATGACAATGGGAGCGCAAAAGTGACTCTTCTTACCAGAAAACAACTCTTGCTCGTAGGACCAAAAACTGCATGTAATTCAACTCCATTTAGGACTGGGAAAGAAACGCTAGCTCGCCTTACATGAAACACACTCTGCTTTCGAGAAAAGAGCACTCTTCTACTCTACTGTGTTTCCTATAGGGCCAGTACAGTGAGTTTCCTCAGAACAAAAGAACTGTGCTTCCTACACAAATGGACATATCCAGTTCAATTCTGCTTAGGAAACTGACAAGAACAGTACCTCCTCTTCAGTCCAATACACTGTACTTGCTGGGAACAGACGCGAGTGCTATTTGCACTGTGTACAGTAATAGGAGCACAATAGTGAGTTTTCTTACCAGAAAACAACTTTTGCTCTTAGGACCAGAAACTGCATGTGATTCAACTTCACTTAGGACTGGGAAACAAACGCTAGCTCGCCTTACAAGAAACACGCTCTGCTTTTGAGAATACGGCACACTTCTACTCTACTGTGTTTCCTATGGGGTCCGAACAGTGAGCTTGCTCAGAACAAAAGAACTGTGCTTCCTACACACACGGGCCATATCTAGTTCAACTCTGCTTAGGAAACTGACAAGAACAGTAGCTCCTCTTCAGTCCAATACACTGTACTTGTTGGGAACAGACGCGAGTGCTATTTGCACTGTGTATGGCAATGGGAGCGCAATAGTGACTTTCTTTACCAGAAAACAACTCTTGAGTGTAGGACCAAAACCTGTATGCGATTCAACTCCATTTAGGACTGGGAAACAAACGCTAGCTTGCCTTACAAGAAACACACTCTGCTTTTGAGAAAAGAGCACTCTTCTACTCTACTGTGTTTCCTATAGGTACAGAACAGTGAGATTGCTCAGAACAAAAGAACTGTGCTTCTTACAAACACGGGCCATATCTAGTTCAACTCTGCTTAGGAAACTGACAAGAACAGTAGCTCCTCTTTAGTCCAATATACTGTGCTTGCTGGGAACAGACGCGAGTGCTATTTGCACTGTGTACGGATTTGGGAGCGCAATAGTGACTCTTTTTACCAGAAAACAACTCTTGCTCATAGGACCAGAAACTGCATGTGATTCAACTCCATTTAGGACTGGGAAACAAATGCTAACTTGCCTTACAAGAAACACACTCTGCTTTTGAGAAAAGAGCTCTCTTGTACTCTACTGTGTTTCCTATAGGGCCAAAACAGTGAGCTTGCTCAGAACAAAAGAACTGTGCTTCCTACACACATGGGCCATATCTAGTTCAACTCTGCTTAGGAAACTGACAAGAACAGTAGCTCCTCTTCAGTCCAATACACGGTACTTGCTGGGAATATATGCCAGTGCTATTTGCACTGTGTATCAAAATGGGAGCGCAATAGTGACTCTTCTTACCACAAAACAACTCTTGCTCGTAGGACCAGAAATTGCATGGGATTCAACTCCATTTAGGACTGGGAAACAAACGCTAGCATGCCTTACAAGAAACACACTCTGCTTTAGAGAAAAGAGCACTCTTCCACTCTACTGTGTTTCCTATAGGGCCAGAACAGTGAGCTTGCTCAGAACAAAAGAAATGTGCTTCATAAACACACAGGCCATATCTAGTTCAACTCTGCTTAGGAACCTGACAAGAACAATAGATTCTCTTCAGTCCAATACACTGTACATGCTGGGAACAAATGCCACTGCTATTTGCCCTGTGTTTGACAATGGTAGTGCAATAGTGACTCTTCTTACCAGAAAATACTCTTGCTTGTAGGACCAGAAACTGCATGTGATTCAAATCCATTTAGGACTGGGAAAGAAACGCTAGCTCGCCTTACAAGAAACACACTCTGCTTTTGAGAAAAGAGCACTCTTGTACTCTACTGTGTTTCCTATAGGGCCAGTACAGTGAGCTTGCTAAGAACAAAAGAACTGTGCTTCCTACACAAATGGCCATATCCAGTTCAATTCTGCTTAGGAATCTGAGAAGAACAGTAGCTCCTCTTCAGTCCAATACACTGTACTTGCTGGGAACAGATGCGAGTGCTATTTGCACTGTGTTTGGCAATGGGAGCGCAATAGTGACTTTTCTTACCAGAAAACAACTCTTGCGCATAGGACCAAAAACTGCATGTGATACAACTCCATTTACGACTGGGAAACAAACACTAGCTCGCCTTAGAAGAAACACACTCTGCTTTTGAGAAAAGAACACTCTTCTACTCTACTGTGTTTCCTATAGGGCCAGAACAGTGAGCTTGCTCAGAACAAAAGAACTGTGCTTTCTGCACACACGGGCCATATATAGTTCAACTCTGCTTAGGAAACTGACAAGAACAGTAGCTCGTCTTCAGTCCAAAACACTGTACTTGCTGGGAACAGACGCGAGTGCTATTTGCACTGTGTAAGGCATTGGGAGCACAATAGTGACTCTTTTTACCAGAAAGCAATTCTTGCTCGTAGGACCAGAAACTGCATGTGATTCAACTCCATTTAGGACTGGGAAAAAAATGCTATCTCGCCTTACAAGAAACACACTCTGCTTTTGAGAAAAGAGCACTCTTGTACTCTACTGTGTTTCCTATAGGGCCAGAACAGTGAGCTTGCTCAGAACAAAAGAACTGTGCTTTCTGCACACACGGGCCATATCTAGTTCAACTCTGCTTAGGAAACTGACAAGAACAGTAGCTCGTCTTCAGTCCAATACACTGTACTTCCTGGGAACAGACGCGAGTGCTTTTTGCACTGTGTACGGCATTGGGAGCGCAATAGTGACTCTTTTTACCAGAAAACAACTCTTGCTCGTAGGACCAGAAACTGCATGTGATTCAACTCCATTTAGGACTGGGAAACAAATGCTATCTCGCCTTACAAGAAACACACTCTGCTTTTGAGGAGAGAGCACTCTTGTACTCTACTGTGTTTCCTGTAGGGCCAGAACAGTGAGCTTGCTCAGAACAAAAGAACTGTGCTTCCTACACACACGGGCCATATCTAGTTCAACTCTGCTTAGGAAACTGATGAGAACAGTAGCTCCTCTTCAGTCCAATACACTGTACTTGCTGGGAACAGATGCCAGTGCTATTTGCACTGTGTATAACAATGGGAGCGCAATAGTGACTCTTCCTACCACAAAACAACTCTTGCTCGTAAGACCAGAAACTACATGGGATTCAACTCCATTTAGGACTGGGAAACAAACGCTAGCTCGCCTTACAAGAAACACACTCTGCTTTTGAGAAAAGAGCACTCTTCTACTCTACTGTGTTTCCTATAGGGCCAGACCAGTGAGCTTGATCAGAACAAAAGAAATGTGCTTCATACGCACACAGGCCATATCTAGTTCAATTCTGCATAGGAAACTGGCAAGAAGAGTAGCTCCTCTTCAGTCCAATACACTGTACTTGATTGGAACAGACGAAAGTGCTATTTGTAATGTGTATGGCATTGGGAGCGCAATAGTGACTCTTCTTACCAAAAAATAAATCTACTCGTAGGACCAGAAACTGCATGTGATTCAAATTCATTTAAGACTTGGAAACAAAAGCTAGCTCACCTTACAAGAAACACACTCTGCTTTTGAGAAAAGAGCACTCTTCTTCTCTACTATGTTTCCTATGGTGTCCGAACAGTGAGCTTGATCAGAACAAAAGAACTGTGCTTCCTATACACACGGGACATATCTAGTTCAACTCTGCTTAGGAAACTGATAAGAACCGTAGCTCCTTTTCAGTCCAATACACTGTACTTGCTGGGAACAGAAGTGAGTGCTATTTGCGCTGTGTATGGCAAAGTGAGCGCAATAGTGACTTTCCTTACCAGAAAACAACTCTTGCTCGTATGACCAAAAACTGCATGTGATTCAACTCCATTGAGGACTGGGAAACAAACGCTAGCTCACCTTGCAAGAAACACACTCTGCTTTTGAGAAAAGAGCACTGTTCTACTCTTCTGTGTTTCCAATAGGGCCAGAACAGTCAGCTTGCTCAGAACAAAAGAACTGTGCTTCCTACACACATGGCCATATCTAGTTCAATTCTGCTTAGGAAACTGACAAGAACAGTAGATCCTCTTCAGGCCAATACACTGTATTGGACCAATACATGCTGGGAACAGACGCCAGTGCTATTTGCCCTGTGTATGACAATGGGAGGGCAATAGTGACTCTTCTTACCAGAAAACAACTCTTGCTTGTAGGACCAGAAACTGCACGTGATTCAACTCCATTTAGGACTGGGAAACAAATGCCAGCTCGCCTTACAAGAAACACACTCTGCTTTTGAGAAAAGAGCACTCTTCTACTCTACTGTGTTTCCTATTGCGTCCGAACAGTGAGCTTGCTCAGAACAAAGGAACTGTGCTTTCTACACACACGGGTCATATCTAGTTCAACTATGCTTAGGAAACTGACAAGAACAGTAGCTCCTCTTCAGTCCAATACACTGTACTTGCTGGGAACAGACGCCAGTGCTATTTGCATTGTGTATGGCAATGGGAGTGCAATAGTGACTCTTCTTACCAGAAAACAACTCTTGCTCCTAGGAACAGAAACTGCATGTGATTCAACTCCATTTAGGTCTGGGAAGCAAACGCTAACTCGCCTTAGAAGAAACACACTCTGCTTTTGAGAAAAGAGCACTCTTTTACTCTACTGTGTTTCCTATAGGGCCAGAACAGTGAGCTTGCTCAGAACAAAAGAACTGTGCTTCCTATACACATGGGCCATATCTAGTTCAACTCTGCTTAGGAAACTGACAAGACCTGTATCACCTCTTCAGTCCAATACACTGTACTTGATTGGAACAGACGCAAGTGCTATTTGCACTGTGTATGGCATGGGATCGCAATAGTGACTTTTTTTTTTTTTACCAAATAACAACTCTACTCATAGGACCAGAAACTGCATGTGATTCAACTTCATTTAGGACTGGGAAACAAAAGCTAGCTCGCCTTACAAGAAACACACTCTGCTTTTGAAAAAAGAGTACTCTTCTACTCTACTGTGTTTCCTATTGGGTCCGAACAGTGAGCTTGCTCAGAACAAATGAACTATGCTTCGTACACACACGGGCAATATCTAGTTCAAGTCTGCTTAGGAAACTGACAAGAAGAGTAGCTCCTCTTCAATCCAATACACTGTACTTGCTAAGAGCAGGGCGAGTGCTATTTGCACTGTGTATGGCAATGGGAGCGCAATAGTGAATCTTCTTTCCAGAAAACAACTCTTGCTCGTACGACCAGAAACTGCATGTGATTCAACTCCATTTAGGACTGGGAAACAAACGCT
This sequence comes from Peromyscus eremicus, assembly GCF_949786415.1. Lineage (NCBI taxonomy): Eukaryota > Metazoa > Chordata > Mammalia > Rodentia > Cricetidae > Peromyscus > Peromyscus eremicus. Next base: position 135,537 of record NW_026734844.1, read on the forward strand.
AGGTCGCCTTACAAGAAACACACTCTGCTTTTGAGGAAAGAGCACTCTTCTACTCTACTGTGTTTCCTATAGGGCCAGAACAGTGAGCTTTCTCAGGATAAAAGAACAGTGCATCCTACACACACGGGCCATATCTAGTTCAACTCTGCTTAGGATACTGACAAGAACAGTAGATCCTCTTCAGTCCAATACAATGTACAGGCTGGGAACAGACGCCAGTGATATTTGCCCTGTGTATGACAATGGGAGCGCGATAGTGACTCTTCTTACCAGAAAACAACTCTTGCTCGTAGGACCAGAACCTGGATGTGATTCAACACCATTTAGGACTGGGAAGCAAACGCTAGGTCGCCTTACACTAAACACACTCGGCTTTAGAGAAAAGAGCACTCTTCTACTCTACTGTGTTTCCTATGGGGTCCCAACAGTGAGCTTGCTCAGAACAAATGAACTGTGTTTTTTACACACAGGGGCCATATCTTGTTCAACTCTACATCAGAAACTGACAAGAACAGCAGATCCTCTTCAGTCCAATACACTGTACATGCTGGGAACAGACACGAGTGCTATTTGCCCTGTGTATGACAATGGGAGCGAAATAGTGACTCTTCTTACCAGAAAACAACTCTTGATCATAGGACCAGAAACAGCATGTGATTCAACTCCATTTAGGTCTGGGAAGCAAACGCTAGCTCGCCTTACAAGAAACACACTCTGCTTTTGAGAAAAGAGCACTCTTCTACTCTACTGTGTTTCCTATGGGGTCCGAACAGTGAGCTTGCTCAGAACAAATGAACTGTGCTTCCTATACACACGGGCCATATCTAGTTCAACTCTGCTTAGGAAACTGACAAGAACAGTAGCTCCTCTTCAGTCCAATACACTGTAATTGATTGGAACAGACACAAGTGCTATTTGTACTGTGTATGGCATTGGGAGCGCAATAGTGACTCTTCTTACCAAAAAATAACTCTACTCGTAGGACCAGAAACTGCATGTGATTCAAATTCATTTAGGACTGGGAAACAAAAGCTAGTCGCCTTACAAGAAATACACTCTGCTTTTGAGAAAAGAGCACTCTTCTTCTCTGCTATGAGTCCTATGGGGACCGAACAGTGAGCTTGCTCAGAACAAAAGAACTGTGCTTCCTACGCACAGGGGCCATATCTAGTTCAACTCTGCTTAGGAAACTGACAAGAACAGTAGCTCCTCTTCAGTCCAATACACTGTACTTGCTGAGAACAGACGCAAGTGCTATTTGCACTGTGTAAGGATTTGGGAGCACAAAAGTGACTCTTTTTACCAGAAAACAACTCTTGCTCGTAGGACCAGAAACTGCATGTGATTCAACTCCATTTAGGACTGGGAAACAAATGATATCTCGCCTTACAAGAAACACACTCTGCTTTTGAGAAAAGAGCACTCGTCTACTCTACTGTGTTTCCCATAGGGCCAGTACAGTGAGCTTGCTCAGAACAAAAGAACTGTGCTTCCTACACAAATGGCCATATCCAGTTCAATCCTGCTTAGGAAACTGACAAGAACAGTAGCTCCTCTTCAGTCCAATACACTGTACTTGCTGGGAACAGATGCGAGTGCTATTTGCACTGTGTTTGGCAATGGGAGCGCAATAGTGACTTTCGTTACCAGAAAACAACTCTTGCACGTAGGACCAAAAACTGCATGTAATTCAACTCCATTTAGGACTGGGAAACAAACACCAGCTCGCCTAACAAGAAACATACTCTGCTTTTGAGAAAAGAGCACTCTTCTATTCTACTGTGTTTCCTATAGGGCCAGAACAGTGAGCTTGCTCAGAACAAAAGAACAGTGCATCCTACACACACGGGCCATATCTAGTTCAACTCTGCTTAGGAAACTGACAAGAACAGTAGATCCTCTTCAGTCCAATACAATGTACAGGCTGGGAACAGATGCCAGTGATATTTGCCCTGTGTATGACAATGGGAGCGCGATAGTGACTCTTCTTACCAGAAAACAACTCTTGCTCGTAGGACCAGAACCTGGATGTGATTCAACACCATTTAGGACTGGGAAGCAAACGCTAGGTCGCCTTACACTAAACACACTCGGCTTTAGAGAAAAGAGCACTCTTCTACTCTACTGTGTTTCCTATGGGGTCCCAACAGTGAGCTTGCTCAGAACAAATGAATTGTGTTTTTGAACACAGGGGCCATATCTTGTTCAACTCTACATCAGAAACTGACAAGAACAGCAGATCCTCTTCAGTCCAATACACTGTACATGCTGGGAACAGACACGAGTGCTATTTGCCCTGTGTATGACAATGGGAGCGAAATAGTGACTCTTCTTACCAGAAAACAACTCTTGATCATAGGACCAGAAACAGCATGTGATTCAACTCCATTTAGGTCTGGGAAGCAAACGCTAGCTCGCCTTACAAGAAACACACTCTGCTTTTGAGAAAAGTGCACTCTTCTACTCTACTGTGTTTCCTATGGGGTCCGAACAGTGAGCTTGCTCAGAACAAATGAACTGTGCTTCCTATACACACGGGCCATATCTAGTTCAACTCTGCTTAGGAAACTGACAAGAACAGTAGCTCCTCTTCAGTCCAATACACTGTAATTGATTGGAACAGACACAAGTGCTATTTGTACTGTGTATGGCATTGGGAGCGCAATAGTGACTCTTCTTACCAAAAAATAACTCTACTCGTAGGACCAGAAACTGCATGTGATTCAAATTCATTTAGGACTGGGAAACAAAAGCTAGTCGCCTTACAAGAAATACACTCTGCTTTTGAGAAAAGAGCACTCTTCTTCTCTGCTATGAGTCCTATGGGGACCGAACAGTGAGCTTGCTCAGAACAAAAGAACTGTGCTTCCTACGCACAGGGGCCATATCTAGTTCAACTCTGCTTAGGAAACTGACAAGAACAGTAGCTCCTCTTCAGTCCAATACACTGTACTTGCTGAGAACAGACGCGAGTGCTATTTGCACTGTGTAAGGATTTGGGAGCACAAAAGTGACTCTTTTTACCAGAAAACAACTCTTGCTCGTAGGACCAGAAACTGCATGTGATTCAACTCCATTTAAGACTGGGAAACAAATGATATCTCGCCTTACAAGAAACACACTCTGCTTTTGAGAAAAGAGCACTCGTCTACTCTACTGTGTTTCCCATAGGGCCAGTACAGTGAGCTTGCTCAGAACAAAAGAACTGTGCTTCCTACACAAATGGCCATATCCAGTTCAATCCTGCTTAGGAAACTGACAAGAACAGTAGCTCCTCTTCAGTCCAATACACTGTACTTGCTGGGAACAGATGCGAGTGCTATTTGCACTGTGTTTGGCAATGGGAGCGCAATAGTGACTTTCGTTACCAGAAAACAACTCTTGCACGTAGGACCAAAAACTGCATGTAATTCAACTCCATTTAGGACTGGGAAACAAACACCAGCTCGCCTAACAAGAAACATACTCTGCTTTTGAGAAAAGAGCACTCTTCTATTCTACTGTGTTTCCTATAGGGCCAGAACAGTGAGCTTGCTCAGAACAAAAGAACAGTGCATCCTACACACACGGGCCATATCTAGTTCAACTCTGCTTAGGAAACTGACAAGAACAGTAGATCCTCTTCAGTCCAATACAATGTACAGGCTGGGAACAGACGCCAGTGATATTTGCCCTGTGTATGACAATGGGAGCGCGATAGTGACTCTTCTTACCAGAAAACAACTCTTGCTCGTAGGACCAGAACCTGGATGTGATTCAACACCATTTAGGACTGGGAAGCAAACGCTAGGTCGCCTTACACTAAACACACTCGGCTTTAGAGAAAAGAGCACTCTTCTACTCTACTGTGTTTCCTATGGGGTCCCAACAGTGAGCTTGCTCAGAACAAATGAATTGTGTTTTTGAACACAGGGGCCATATCTTGTTCAACTCTACATCAGAAACTGACAAGAACAGCAGATCCTCTTCAGTCCAATACACTGTACATGCTGGGAACAGACACGAGTGCTATTTGCCCTGTGTATGACAATGGGAGCGAAATAGTGACTCTTCTTACCAGAAAACAACTCTTGATCATAGGACCAGAAACAGCATGTGATTCAACTCCATTTAGGTCTGGGAAGCAAACGCTAGCTCGCCTTACAAGAAACACACTCTGCTTTTGAGAAAAGTGCACTCTTCTACTCTACTGTGTTTCCTATGGGGTCCGAACAGTGAGCTTGCTCAGAACAAATGAACTGTGCTTCCTATACACACGGGCCATATCTAGTTCAACTCTGCTTAGGAAACTGACAAGAACAGTAGCTCCTCTTCAGTCCAATACACTGTAATTGATTGGAACAGACACAAGTGCTATTTGTACTGTGTATGGCATTGGGAGCGCAATAGTGACTCTTCTTACCAAAAAATAACTCTACTCGTAGGACCAGAAACTGCATGTGATTCAAATTCATTTAGGACTGGGAAACAAAAGCTAGTCGCCTTACAAGAAATACACTCTGCTTTTGAGAAAAGAGCACTCTTCTTCTCTGCTATGAGTCCTATGGGGACCGAACAGTGAGCTTGCTCAGAACAAAAGAACTGTGCTTCCTACGCACAGGGGCCATATCTAGTTCAACTCTGCTTAGGAAACTGACAAGAACAGTAGCTCCTCTTCAGTCCAATACACTGTACTTGCTGAGAACAGACGCGAGTGCTATTTGCACTGTGTAAGGATTTGGGAGCACAAAAGTGACTCTTTTTACCAGAAAACAACTCTTGCTCGTAGGACCAGAAACTGCATGTGATTCAACTCCATTTAAGACTGGGAAACAAATGATATCTCGCCTTACAAGAAACACACTCTGCTTTTGAGAAAAGAGCACTCATCTACTCTACTGTGTTTCCCATAGGGCCAGTACAGTGAGCTTGCTCAGAACAAAAGAACTGTGCTTCCTACACAAATGGCCATATCCAGTTCAATCCTGCTTAGGAAACTGACAAGAACAGTAGCTCCTCTTCAGTCCAATACACTGTACTTGCTGGGAACAGATGCGAGTGCTATTTGCACTGTGTTTGGCAATGGGAGCGCAATAGTGACTTTCGTTACCAGAAAACAACTCTTGCACGTAGGACCAAAAACTGCATGTAATTCAACTCCATTTAGGACTGGGAAACAAACACCAGCTCACCTAACAAGAAACATACTCTGCTTTTGAGAAAAGAGCACTCTTCTATTCTACTGTGTTTCCTATAGGGCCAGAACAGTGAGTTGCTCAGAACAAAAGAACTGTGCTTCCTACACACACGGGCCATATCTAGTTCAACTCTGCTAAGGAAACTGACAAGAATAGTAGCTCCTCTTCAGTCCAATACACTGTACTTCCTGGGAACAGACGCGAGTGCTATTTGCACTGTGTACGGCATTGGGAGCGCAGTAGTGACTTTTTTTTTTTTTACCAGAAAACAACTCTTGCTCGTAGGACCAGAAACTGCATGTGATTCAACTCCATTTAGGACTGGGAAACAAATGCTAGCTTGCCTTACAAGAAACACACTCTGCTTTTGAGAAAAGAGCACTCTTCTACTCTACTGTGTTTCCTATAGGGCCAGAACAGTGAGCTTGCTCAGAACAAAAAAAAATGTGCTTCATAAACACACGGGCCATATCTAGTTCAACTCTGCTTAGGAACCTGACAAGAACAATAGATCCTCTTAAGTCCAATACACTGTACATGCTGGGAACAAATGCCAGTGCTATTTGCCCTGTGTATGACAATGGTAGCACAATAGTGACTCTTCTTACCAGAACATACTCTTGCTTGTAGGACCAGAAACTGCATGTGATTCAAATCCATTTAGGACTGGGAAAGAAACGCTAGCTCGCCTTACAAGAAACACACTCTGCTTTTGAGAAAAGAGCACTCTTCTACACTACTGTGTTTCCTATAGGGCCAGTACAGTTAGCTTGCTCAGAACAAAAGAACTGTGCTTCCTACACAAATGGCCATATCCAGTTCAATTCTGCTTAGGAAACTGACACGAACAGTAGCTCCTCTTCAGTCCAATACACTGTACTTGCTGGGAACAGACTCGAGTGCTATTTGCACTGTGTACGGCATTGGGAGCGCAGTAGTGACATTTTTTTTTAACCAGAAAACAACTCTTGCTCGTAGGACCAGAAACTGCATGTGAATCAACTCCACTTAGGACTGGGAAACAAATGCTAGCTTGCCTTACAAGAAACACACTCTGCTTTTGAGAAAAGAGTACTCTTCTACTCTACTGTTTTTCCTATAGGGCCAGAACAGTAAGCTTGCTCAGAACAAAAGAAATGTGCTTCCTACACACAGGGGCCATATCTAGTTCAACTCTGCATCAGAAACTGACAAGAACAGTAGATCCTCATCAGTCCAATACACTGTACATACTGGGAACAGACGCGAGGGCTATTTGCCCTGTGTATGACAATGGGAGCGAAATAGTTACTCTTCTTACCAGAAAACAACTCTTGATCATAGGACCAGAAACAGCATGTGATTCAACTCCATTTAGGTCTGGGAAGCAAACGCTAGCTCGCCTTACAAGAAACACACTCTGCTTTTGAGAAAAGAGCACTCTTCTATTCTACTGTGTTTCCTATGGGGTCCGAACAGTGAGCTTGCTCAGAACAAATGAACTGTGCTTCCTATACACACGGGCCATATCTAGTTCAACTCTGCTTAGGAAACTGACAAGAACAGTAGCTCCTCTTCAGTCCAATACACTGTACTTGATTGGAACAGACGCAAGTGCTATTTGTACTGTGTATGGCATTGGCAGCGCAATAGTTACTCTTCTTACCAAAAAATAACTCTACTCATAGGACCAGAAACTGCATGTGATTCAAATTCATTTAGGACTGGGAAACAAAAGCTAGCTCGCCTTACAAGAAACACACTCTGCTTTTGAGAAAAGAGCACTCTTCTTCTCTGCTTTGTGTCCTAGGGATCCGAACAGTGAGCTTGCTCAGAACAAAAGAACTGTGCTTCCTACGCACACGGGCCATATCTAGTTCAACTCTGCTTAGGAAACTGACAAGAACACTAGCTCCTCTTCAGTCCAATAAACTGTAATTGCTGGGAACAGACTCGAGTGCTATTTGCACTGTGTACGGATTTGGGAGCACAAAAGTGACCCTTTTTACCAGAAAACAACTCTTGCTCGTAGGACCAGAAACTGCATGTGATTCAACTCCATTTAGGACTGGGAAACAAATGCTATCTCGCCTTACAAGAAACACACTCTGCTTTTGAGAAAAGAGCACTCTTGTACTCTACTGTTTTTCCTATAGCGCCAGAACAGTGAACTTGCCAGAACAAAAGAAATGTGCTTCATACACACACGGGCCATATCTAGTTCAATTCTGCTTAGGAAACTGACAAGAACAGTAGCTTCTCTTCAGTCCAATACACTGTACTTTCTGGAAACAGACGCGAGTGCTATTTGCACTGTGTATGTCAACGGGAGCGCAATAGTGACTTTCCTTACCAGAAAACAACTCTTGCTCGTAGGACCAAAAACTGCATGTGATTCAACTCCATTTAGGACTGGGAAACAAACGCTGGCTCGCCTTACAAGAAACACACTCTGCTTTTGAGAAAAGAGCACTCTTCTACTCTACTGTGTTTCCTATAGGGCCAGTACAGTGAGCTTGCTCAGAACAAAAGAACTGTGCTTCCTACACAAATGGCCATATTCAGTTCAATCCTGCTTAGGAAACTGACAAGAACAGTAGCTCCTCTTCAGTCCAATACACTGTACTTGCTGGGAACAGATGCGAGTGCTATTTGCACTGTGTTTGGCAATTGGAGCGCCATAGTGACTTTCGTTACCAGAAAACAACTCTTGCACGTAGGACCAAAAACTGCATGTGATTCAACTCCATTAAGGACTGGGAAACAAACACCAGCTCGCCTAACAAGAAACATACTCTGCTTTTGAGAAAAGAGCACTCTTCTATTCTACTGTGTTTCCTATAGGGCCAGAACAGTGAGCTTGCTCAGAACAAAAGAACTGTGCTTCCTGCACACAGGGGCCATATCTAGTTCAACTCTGCTTAGGAAACTGACAAGAATAGTAGGTCCTCTTCAGTCCAATACACTGTACTTGCTGGGAACAGACGCGAGTGCTATTTGCACTGTGTATGGCATTGGGAGCGCAGTAGTGACTCTTTTTACCAAAAAACAACTCTTGCTCGTAGGACCAGAAACTGCATGGGATTCAACTCCATTTAGGACTGGGAAACAAATGGTAGCTTGCCTTACAAGAAACACACTCTGCTTTTGAGAAAAGAGCACTCTTCTACTCTACTGTGTTTCCTATAGGGCCAGAACAGTGAGCTTGCTCAGAACAAAAAAAAATGTGCTTCATAAACACACGGGCCATATCTAGTTCAACTCTGCTTAGGAACCTGACAAGAACCATAGATCCTCTCGAGTCCAATATACTGTACATGCTGGGAACAAATGCCAGTGCTATTTGCCCTGTGTATGACAATGGTAGCGCAATAGTGACTCTTCTTACCAGAAAATACTCTTGCTTGTAGGACCAGAAACTGCATGTGATTCAAATCCATTTAGGACTGGGAAAGAAACGCTAGCTCGCCTTACAATAAACACACTCTGCTTTTGAGAAAAGAGCACTCTTGTACTCTACTGTGTTTCCTATAGGGCAAGTACAGTGAGCTTGCTAAGAACAAAAGAACTGTGCTTCCTACACAAATGGCCATATCCAGTTCAATTCTGCTTAGGAAACTGAGAAGAACAGTAGCTCCTCTTCAGTCCAATACACTGTACTTGCTGGGAACAGATGCGAGTGCTATTTGCACTGTGTTTGGCAATGGGAGCGCAATAGTGACTTTCCTTACCAGAAAACAACTCTTGCGCATAGGACCAAAAACTGCATGTGATTCAACTCCATTTAGGACTGGGAAACAAACACTAGCTCGCCTTACAAGAAACACACTCTGCTTTTGAGAAAAGAGCACTCTTGTACTCTACTGTGTTTCCTATAGGGCCAGAACAGTGAGCTTGCTCAGAACAAAAGAACTCTGCTTTCTGCACACACGGGCCATATCTAGTTCAACTCTGCTTAGGAAACTGACAAGAACAGTAGCTCGTCTTCAGTCCAATACACTGTACTTCCTGGGAACAGACGCGAGTGCTATTTGCACTGTGTACAGCATTGGGAGCACAATAGTGACTCTTTTTACCAGAAAACAACTCTTGCTCGTAGGACCACAAACTGCATGTGATTCAACTCCATTTAGGACTGGGAAACAAACGCTATCTCGCCTTACAAGAAACACACTCTGCTTTTGAGAAAAGTGTACTCTTCTACTCTACTATGTTTCCTATAGGGTCCGAACAGTGAGCTTGCTCAGAACAAATGAACTGTGCTTCATACACACACGGGCCATATCTAGTTCAAGTCCGCTTAGGAAACTGACAAGAACAGTAGCTCCTCTTCAATCCAATACACTGTACTTGCTAAGAGCAGACGCGAGTGCTATTTGCACTGTGTATGGCAATGGGAGCGCAATAGTGACTCTTCTTACCACAAAACAACTCTTGCTCTTAGGACCAGAAACTGCTTGAGATTCAACTCCATTTAGGACTGGGAAACAAATGCTAGCTTGCCTTACAAGAAACACACTCTGCTTTTGAGAAAAGAGCACTCTTCTACTCTACTGTGTTTCCTATAGGGCCAGAACAGTGAACTTGCTCAGAACAAAAAAAATGTGCTTCATAAACACACAGGCCATATCTAGTTCAACTCTGCTTAGGAACCTGACAAGAACAATAGATCCTCTTAAGTCCAATACACTGTACATGCTGGGAACAAATGCCAGTGCTATTTGCCCTGTGTATGACAATGGTAGCGCAATAGTGACTCTTCTTACCAGAAAATACTCTTGCTTGTAGGACCAGAAACTGCATGTGATTCAAATCCATTTAGGACTGGTAAAGAAACGCTAGCTCGCCTTACAAGAAACACACTCTGCTTTTGAGAAAAGAGCACTCTTCTACTCTACTGTGTTTCCTATAGGGCCAGTACAGTTAGCTTGCTCAGAACAAAAGAACTGTGCTTCCTACACAAATGGCCATATCCAGTTCAATTCTGCTTAGGAAACTGACAAGAACAGTAGCTCCTCTTCAGTCCAATACACTGTACTTGCTGGGAACAGATTCGAGTGCTGTTTGCACTGTGTTTGGCAATGGGAGCGCAATAGTGACTTTCCTTACCAGAAAACAACTCTTGAGCATAGGACCAAAAACTGCATGTGATTCAACTCCATTTAGGACTGGAAAACAAACACTAGCTCGCCTTACAAGAAACACACTCTGCTTTTGAGATAAGAACACTCTTCTACTCTACTGTGTTTCCTATAGGGCCAGAACAGTGAGCTTGCTCAGAACAAAAGAACTGTGCTTCCTGCACACACGGGCCATATCTAGTTCAACTCTGCTTAGGAAACTGACAAGAACAGTAGCTCCTCTTCGTCCAATACACTGTACTTGCTGGGAACAGACGCGAGTGCTATTTGCACTGTGTATGACAATGGGAGCGCAATAGTGACTCTTCTTACCACAAAAAAACTCTTGCTCGTAAGACCAGAAACTGCATGTGATTCAACTCCATTTAGGACTGGGAAACAAACGCTAGTTTGCCTTACAAGAAACACACTCTGCTTTTGAGAAAAGAGCACTCTTCTACTCTACTGTGTTTCCTATAGTGCCAGAACAATGAGCTTGCTCAGAACAAAAGAAATTTGCTTCATACGCACACAGGCCATATCTAGTTCAATTCTGCATAGGAAACTGGCAAGAAGAGTAGCTCCATTTCAGTCCAATACACTGTACTTGATTGGAACAGACACAAGAGCTATTTGTAATGTGTATTGGATTGGGAGCGCAATAGTGACTCTTCTTACCAAAAAATAATTCTACTCGTAGGACCAGAAACTGCATGTGATTCAAATTCATTTAAGACTTGGAAACCAAAGCTAGCTCACCTTACAAGAAACACACTCTGCTTTTGAGAAAAGAGCATTCTTCTTCTCTACTATGTTTCCTATGGGGTCTGAACATTGAGCTTTCTCAGAACAAAAGAACTGTGCTTCCAACGCACACGGGCCATATCTAGTTCAACTCTGCTAAGGAAACTGACAAGAACAGTAGCTCCTCTTCAGTACAATACACTGTACTTGCTGGAAACGGAGGCGAGTGCTATTTGCACTGTGTATGGCAATGGGAGCGCAATAGTGACTTTCTTTACCAGAAAACAACTCTTGCTCGTAGGACCAAAAACTGCATGTGATTGAACTCCATTTAGGACTGGGAAACAAAAGCTAGATCGCCTTACAAGAAACACACTCTGCTTTTGAGAAAAGAGCACTTTTCTACTCTCATGTGTTTCCTATAGGGCCAGTACAGTGAGCTTGCTCAGAACAAAAGAACTGTGCTTCCTAAACAAATGGCCATATCCAGTTCAATTCTGCTTAGGAAACTGACAAGAACAGTAGCTCCTCTTCAGTCCAATACACTGTACTTGCTGGGAACAGATGCAAGTGCTATTTGCACTGTGTTTGGCAATGGGAGCGCAATAGTGACTTTCCTTACCAGAAAACAACTCTTGTGCGTAGGACCAAAAACTGCATGTGAATCAACTCCATTTAGGACTGGGAAACAAACACTAGCTCGCCTTACAAGAAACACACTCTGCTTTTGAGGAAAGAGCAATGTGTTTCCTATGGGGTCCGCACAGTGAACTTACTCAGAACAAAAAATCTGTGCTTCCTATAAACACGGGACATATCTAGTTCAATTCTGCTTAGGAAACTGATAAGAACAGTAGCTCCTCTTCAGTCCAATACACTGTACTTGCTGGGAACGGAAGTGAGTGCTATTTGCGCTGTGTATGGCAAAGTGAGCGCAATAGTGACTTTCCTTACCAGAAAACAACTCTTGCACGTATGACCAAAAACTGCATGTATTTCAAATCCATTTAGGACTGGGAAACAAACGCTAGCTCACCTTGCAAGAAACACACTCTGCTTTTGAGAAAAGAGCACTCTTGTACTCTACTGTGTTTCCTATAGGGCAAGTACAGTGAGCTTGCTAAGAACAAAAGAACTGTGCTTCCTACACAAATGGCCATATCCAGTTCAATTCTGCTTAGGAAACTGAGAAGAACAGTAGCTCCTCTTCAGTCCAATACACTGTACTTGCTGGGAACAGATGCGAGTGCTATTTGCACTGTGTTTGGCAATGGGAGCGCAATAGTGACTTTCCTTACCAGAAAACAACTCTTGCGCATAGGACCAAAAACTGCATGTGATTCAACTCCATTTAGGACTGGGAAACAAACACTAGCTCGCCTTACAAGAAACACACTCTGCTTTTGAGAAAAGAGCACTCTTGTACTCTACTGTGTTTCCTATAGGGCCAGAACAGTGAGCTTGCTCAGAACAAAAGAACTCTGCTTTCTGCACACACGGGCCATATCTAGTTCAACTCTGCTTAGGAAACTGACAAGAACAGTAGCTCGTCTTCAGTCCAATACACTGTACTTCCTGGGAACAGACGCGAGTGCTATTTGCACTGTGTACAGCATTGGGAGCACAATAGTGACTCTTTTTACCAGAAAACAACTCTTGCTCGTAGGACCACAAACTGCATGTGATTCAACTCCATTTAGGACTGGGAAACAAACGCTATCTCGCCTTACAAGAAACACACTCTGCTTTTGAGAAAAGTGTACTCTTCTACTCTACTATGTTTCCTATAGGGTCCGAACAGTGAGCTTGCTCAGAACAAATGAACTGTGCTTCATACACACACGGGCCATATCTAGTTCAAGTCCGCTTAGGAAACTGACAAGAACAGTAGCTCCTCTTCAATCCAATACACTGTACTTGCTAAGAGCAGACGCGAGTGCTATTTGCACTGTGTATGGCAATGGGAGCGCAATAGTGACTCTTCTTACCACAAAACAACTCTTGCTCTTAGGACCAGAAACTGCTTGAGATTCAACTCCATTTAGGACTGGGAAACAAATGCTAGCTTGCCTTACAAGAAACACACTCTGCTTTTGAGAAAAGAGCACTCTTCTACTCTACTGTGTTTCCTATAGGGCCAGAACAGTGAACTTGCTCAGAACAAAAAAAATGTGCTTCATAAACACACAGGCCATATCTAGTTCAACTCTGCTTAGGAACCTGACAAGAACAATAGATCCTCTTAAGTCCAATACACTGTACATGCTGGGAACAAATGCCAGTGCTATTTGCCCTGTGTATGACAATGGTAGCGCAATAGTGACTCTTCTTACCAGAAAATACTCTTGCTTGTAGGACCAGAAACTGCATGTGATTCAAATCCATTTAGGACTGGTAAAGAAACGCTAGCTCGCCTTACAAGAAACACACTCTGCTTTTGAGAAAAGAGCACTCTTCTACTCTACTGTGTTTCCTATAGGGCCAGTACAGTTAGCTTGCTCAGAACAAAAGAACTGTGCTTCCTACACAAATGGCCATATCCAGTTCAATTCTGCTTAGGAAACTGACAAGAACAGTAGCTCCTCTTCAGTCCAATACACTGTACTTGCTGGGAACAGATTCGAGTGCTGTTTGCACTGTGTTTGGCAATGGGAGCGCAATAGTGACTTTCCTTACCAGAAAACAACTCTTGAGCATAGGACCAAAAACTGCATGTGATTCAACTCCATTTAGGACTGGAAAACAAACACTAGCTCGCCTTACAAGAAACACACTCTGCTTTTGAGATAAGAACACTCTTCTACTCTACTGTGTTTCCTATAGGGCCAGAACAGTGAGCTTGCTCAGAACAAAAGAACTGTGCTTCCTGCACACACGGGCCATATCTAGTTCAACTCTGCTTAGGAAACTGACAAGAACAGTAGCTCCTCTTCGTCCAATACACTGTACTTGCTGGGAACAGACGCGAGTGCTATTTGCACTGTGTATGACAATGGGAGCGCAATAGTGACTCTTCTTACCACAAAAAAACTCTTGCTCGTAAGACCAGAAACTGCATGTGATTCAACTCCATTTAGGACTGGGAAACAAACGCTAGTTTGCCTTACAAGAAACACACTCTGCTTTTGAGAAAAGAGCACTCTTCTACTCTACTGTGTTTCCTATAGTGCCAGAACAATGAGCTTGCTCAGAACAAAAGAAATTTGCTTCATACGCACACAGGCCATATCTAGTTCAATTCTGCATAGGAAACTGGCAAGAAGAGTAGCTCCATTTCAGTCCAATACACTGTACTTGATTGGAACAGACACAAGAGCTATTTGTAATGTGTATTGGATTGGGAGCGCAATAGTGACTCTTCTTACCAAAAAATAATTCTACTCGTAGGACCAGAAACTGCATGTGATTCAAATTCATTTAAGACTTGGAAACCAAAGCTAGCTCACCTTACAAGAAACACACTCTGCTTTTGAGAAAAGAGCATTCTTCTTCTCTACTATGTTTCCTATGGGGTCTGAACATTGAGCTTTCTCAGAACAAAAGAACTGTGCTTCCAACGCACACGGGCCATATCTAGTTCAACTCTGCTAAGGAAACTGACAAGAACAGTAGCTCCTCTTCAGTACAATACACTGTACTTGCTGGAAACGGAGGCGAGTGCTATTTGCACTGTGTATGGCAATGGGAGCGCAATAGTGACTTTCTTTACCAGAAAACAACTCTTGCTCGTAGGACCAAAAACTGCATGTGATTGAACTCCATTTAGGACTGGGAAACAAAAGCTAGATCGCCTTACAAGAAACACACTCTGCTTTTGAGAAAAGAGCACTTTTCTACTCTCATGTGTTTCCTATAGGGCCAGTACAGTGAGCTTGCTCAGAACAAAAGAACTGTGCTTCCTAAACAAATGGCCATATCCAGTTCAATTCTGCTTAGGAAACTGACAAGAACAGTAGCTCCTCTTCAGTCCAATACACTGTACTTGCTGGGAACAGATGCAAGTGCTATTTGCACTGTGTTTGGCAATGGGAGCGCAATAGTGACTTTCCTTACCAGAAAACAACTCTTGTGCGTAGGACCAAAAACTGCATGTGAATCAACTCCATTTAGGACTGGGAAACAAACACTAGCTCGCCTTACAAGAAACACACTCTGCTTTTGAGGAAAGAGCAATGTGTTTCCTATGGGGTCCGCACAGTGAACTTACTCAGAACAAAAAATCTGTGCTTCCTATAAACACGGGACATATCTAGTTCAATTCTGCTTAGGAAACTGATAAGAACAGTAGCTCCTCTTCAGTCCAATACACTGTACTTGCTGGGAACGGAAGTGAGTGCTATTTGCGCTGTGTATGGCAAAGTGAGCGCAATAGTGACTTTCCTTACCAGAAAACAACTCTTGCACGTATGACCAAAAACTGCATGTATTTCAAATCCATTTAGGACTGGGAAACAAACGCTAGCTCACCTTGCAAGAAACACACTCTGCTTTTGAGAAAAGAGCACTCTTGTACTCTACTGTGTTTCCTATAGGGCAAGTACAGTGAGCTTGCTAAGAACAAAAGAACTGTGCTTCCTACACAAATGGCCATATCCAGTTCAATTCTGCTTAGGAAACTGAGAAGAACAGTAGCTCCTCTTCAGTCCAATACACTGTACTTGCTGGGAACAGATGCGAGTGCTATTTGCACTGTGTTTGGCAATGGGAGCGCAATAGTGACTTTCCTTACCAGAAAACAACTCTTGCGCATAGGACCAAAAACTGCATGTGATTCAACTCCATTTAGGACTGGGAAACAAACACTAGCTCGCCTTACAAGAAACACACTCTGCTTTTGAGAAAAGAGCACTCTTGTACTCTACTGTGTTTCCTATAGGGCCAGAACAGTGAGCTTGCTCAGAACAAAAGAACTCTGCTTTCTGCACACACGGGCCATATCTAGTTCAACTCTGCTTAGGAAACTGACAAGAACAGTAGCTCGTCTTCAGTCCAATACACTGTACTTCCTGGGAACAGACGCGAGTGCTATTTGCACTGTGTACAGCATTGGGAGCACAATAGTGACTCTTTTTACCAGAAAACAACTCTTGCTCGTAGGACCACAAACTGCATGTGATTCAACTCCATTTAGGACTGGGAAACAAACGCTATCTCGCCTTACAAGAAACACACTCTGCTTTTGAGAAAAGTGTACTCTTCTACTCTACTATGTTTCCTATAGGGTCCGAACAGTGAGCTTGCTCAGAACAAATGAACTGTGCTTCATACACACACGGGCCATATCTAGTTCAAGTCCACTTAGGAAACTGACAAGAACAGTAGCTCCTCTTCAATCCAATACACTGTACTTGCTAAGAGCAGACGCGAGTGCTATTTGCACTGTGTATGGCAATGGGAGCGCAATAGTGACTCTTCTTACCACAAAACAACTCTTGCTCTTAGGACCAGAAACTGCTTGAGATTCAACTCCATTTAGGACTGGGAAACAAATGCTAGCTTGCCTTACAAGAAACACACTCTGCTTTTGAGAAAAGAGCACTCTTCTACTCTACTGTGTTTCCTATAGGGCCAGAACAGTGAACTTGCTCAGAACAAAAAAAATGTGCTTCATAAACACACAGGCCATATCTAGTTCAACTCTGCTTAGGAACCTGACAAGAACAATAGATCCTCTTAAGTCCAATACACTGTACATGCTGGGAACAAATGCCAGTGCTATTTGCCCTGTGTATGACAATGGTAGCGCAATAGTGACTCTTCTTACCAGAAAATACTCTTGCTTGTAGGACCAGAAACTGCATGTGATTCAAATCCATTTAGGACTGGTAAAGAAACGCTAGCTCGCCTTACAAGAAACACACTCTGCTTTTGAGAAAAGAGCACTCTTCTACTCTACTGTGTTTCCTATAGGGCCAGTACAGTTAGCTTGCTCAGAACAAAAGAACTGTGCTTCCTACACAAATGGCCATATCCAGTTCAATTCTGCTTAGGAAACTGACAAGAACAGTAGCTCCTCTTCAGTCCAATACACTGTACTTGCTGGGAACAGATTCGAGTGCTGTTTGCACTGTGTTTGGCAATGGGAGCGCAATAGTGACTTTCCTTACCAGAAAACAACTCTTGAGCATAGGACCAAAAACTGCATGTGATTCAACTCCATTTAGGACTGGAAAACAAACACTAGCTCGCCTTACAAGAAACACACTCTGCTTTTGAGATAAGAACACTCTTCTACTCTACTGTGTTTCCTATAGGGCCAGAACAGTGAGCTTGCTCAGAACAAAAGAACTGTGCTTCCTGCACACACGGGCCATATCTAGTTCAACTCTGCTTAGGAAACTGACAAGAACAGTAGCTCCTCTTCGTCCAATACACTGTACTTGCTGGGAACAGACGCGAGTGCTATTTGCACTGTGTATGACAATGGGAGCGCAATAGTGACTCTTCTTACCACAAAAAAACTCTTGCTCGTAAGACCAGAAACTGCATGTGATTCAACTCCATTTAGGACTGGGAAACAAACGCTAGTTTGCCTTACAAGAAACACACTCTGCTTTTGAGAAAAGAGCACTCTTCTACTCTACTGTGTTTCCTATAGTGCCAGAACAATGAGCTTGCTCAGAACAAAAGAAATTTGCTTCATACGCACACAGGCCATATCTAGTTCAATTCTGCATAGGAAACTGGCAAGAAGAGTAGCTCCATTTCAGTCCAATACACTGTACTTGATTGGAACAGACACAAGAGCTATTTGTAATGTGTATTGGATTGGGAGCGCAATAGTGACTCTTCTTACCAAAAAATAATTCTACTCGTAGGACCAGAAACTGCATGTGATTCAAATTCATTTAAGACTTGGAAACCAAAGCTAGCTCACCTTACAAGAAACACACTCTGCTTTTGAGAAAAGAGCATTCTTCTTCTCTACTATGTTTCCTATGGGGTCTGAACATTGAGCTTTCTCAGAACAAAAGAACTGTGCTTCCAACGCACACGGGCCATATCTAGTTCAACTCTGCTAAGGAAACTGACAAGAACAGTAGCTCCTCTTCAGTACAATACACTGTACTTGCTGGAAACGGAGGCGAGTGCTATTTGCACTGTGTATGGCAATGGGAGCGCAATAGTGACTTTCTTTACCAGAAAACAACTCTTGCTCGTAGGACCAAAAACTGCATGTGATTGAACTCCATTTAGGACTGGGAAACAAAAGCTAGATCGCCTTACAAGAAACACACTCTGCTTTTGAGAAAAGAGCACTTTTCTACTCTCATGTGTTTCCTATAGGGCCAGTACAGTGAGCTTGCTCAGAACAAAAGAACTGTGCTTCCTAAACAAATGGCCATATCCAGTTCAATTCTGCTTAGGAAACTGACAAGAACAGTAGCTCCTCTTCAGTCCAATACACTGTACTTGCTGGGAACAGATGCAAGTGCTATTTGCACTGTGTTTGGCAATGGGAGCGCAATAGTGACTTTCCTTACCAGAAAACAACTCTTGTGCGTAGGACCAAAAACTGCATGTGAATCAACTCCATTTAGGACTGGGAAACAAACACTAGCTCGCCTTACAAGAAACACACTCTGCTTTTGAGGAAAGAGCAATGTGTTTCCTATGGGGTCCGCACAGTGAACTTACTCAGAACAAAAAATCTGTGCTTCCTATAAACACGGGACATATCTAGTTCAATTCTGCTTAGGAAACTGATAAGAACAGTAGCTCCTCTTCAGTCCAATACACTGTACTTGCTGGGAACGGAAGTGAGTGCTATTTGCGCTGTGTATGGCAAAGTGAGCGCAATAGTGACTTTCCTTACCAGAAAACAACTCTTGCACGTATGACCAAAAACTGCATGTATTTCAAATCCATTTAGGACTGGGAAACAAACGCTAGCTCACCTTGCAAGAAACACACTCTGCTTTTGAGAAAAGAGCACTCTTGTACTCTACTGTGTTTCCTATAGGGCAAGTACAGTGAGCTTGCTAAGAACAAAAGAACTGTGCTTCCTACACAAATGGCCATATCCAGTTCAATTCTGCTTAGGAAACTGAGAAGAACAGTAGCTCCTCTTCAGTCCAATACACTGTACTTGCTGGGAACAGATGCGAGTGCTATTTGCACTGTGTTTGGCAATGGGAGCGCAATAGTGACTTTCCTTACCAGAAAACAACTCTTGCGCATAGGACCAAAAACTGCATGTGATTCAACTCCATTTAGGACTGGGAAACAAACACTAGCTCGCCTTACAAGAAACACACTCTGCTTTTGAGAAAAGAGCACTCTTGTACTCTACTGTGTTTCCTATAGGGCCAGAACAGTGAGCTTGCTCAGAACAAAAGAACTCTGCTTTCTGCACACACGGGCCATATCTAGTTCAACTCTGCTTAGGAAACTGACAAGAACAGTAGCTCGTCTTCAGTCCAATACACTGTACTTCCTGGGAACAGACGCGAGTGCTATTTGCACTGTGTACAGCATTGGGAGCACAATAGTGACTCTTTTTACCAGAAAACAACTCTTGCTCGTAGGACCACAAACTGCATGTGATTCAACTCCATTTAGGACTGGGAAACAAACGCTATCTCGCCTTACAAGAAACACACTCTGCTTTTGAGAAAAGTGTACTCTTCTACTCTACTATGTTTCCTATAGGGTCCGAACAGTGAGCTTGCTCAGAACAAATGAACTGTGCTTCATACACACACGGGCCATATCTAGTTCAAGTCCGCTTAGGAAACTGACAAGAACAGTAGCTCCTCTTCAATCCAATACACTGTACTTGCTAAGAGCAGACGCGAGTGCTATTTGCACTGTGTATGGCAATGGGAGCGCAATAGTGACTCTTCTTACCACAAAACAACTCTTGCTCTTAGGACCAGAAACTGCTTGAGATTCAACTCCATTTAGGACTGGGAAACAAATGCTAGCTTGCCTTACAAGAAACACACTCTGCTTTTGAGAAAAGAGCACTCTTCTACTCTACTGTGTTTCCTATAGGGCCAGAACAGTGAACTTGCTCAGAACAAAAAAAATGTGCTTCATAAACACACAGGCCATATCTAGTTCAACTCTGCTTAGGAACCTGACAAGAACAATAGATCCTCTTAAGTCCAATACACTGTACATGCTGGGAACAAATGCCAGTGCTATTTGCCCTGTGTATGACAATGGTAGCGCAATAGTGACTCTTCTTACCAGAAAATACTCTTGCTTGTAGGACCAGAAACTGCATGTGATTCAAATCCATTTAGGACTGGTAAAGAAACGCTAGCTCGCCTTACAAGAAACACACTCTGCTTTTGAGAAAAGAGCACTCTTCTACTCTACTGTGTTTCCTATAGGGCCAGTACAGTTAGCTTGCTCAGAACAAAAGAACTGTGCTTCCTACACAAATGGCCATATCCAGTTCAATTCTGCTTAGGAAACTGACAAGAACAGTAGCTCCTCTTCAGTCCAATACACTGTACTTGCTGGGAACAGATTCGAGTGCTGTTTGCACTGTGTTTGGCAATGGGAGCGCAATAGTGACTTTCCTTACCAGAAAACAACTCTTGAGCATAGGACCAAAAACTGCATGTGATTCAACTCCATTTAGGACTGGAAAACAAACACTAGCTCGCCTTACAAGAAACACACTCTGCTTTTGAGATAAGAACACTCTTCTACTCTACTGTGTTTCCTATAGGGCCAGAACAGTGAGCTTGCTCAGAACAAAAGAACTGTGCTTCCTGCACACACGGGCCATATCTAGTTCAACTCTGCTTAGGAAACTGACAAGAACAGTAGCTCCTCTTCGTCCAATACACTGTACTTGCTGGGAACAGACGCGAGTGCTATTTGCACTGTGTATGACAATGGGAGCGCAATAGTGACTCTTCTTACCACAAAAAAACTCTTGCTCGTAAGACCAGAAACTGCATGTGATTCAACTCCATTTAGGACTGGGAAACAAACGCTAGTTTGCCTTACAAGAAACACACTCTGCTTTTGAGAAAAGAGCACTCTTCTACTCTACTGTGTTTCCTATAGTGCCAGAACAATGAGCTTGCTCAGAACAAAAGAAATTTGCTTCATACGCACACAGGCCATATCTAGTTCAATTCTGCATAGGAAACTGGCAAGAAGAGTAGCTCCATTTCAGTCCAATACACTGTACTTGATTGGAACAGACACAAGAGCTATTTGTAATGTGTATTGGATTGGGAGCGCAATAGTGACTCTTCTTACCAAAAAATAATTCTACTCGTAGGACCAGAAACTGAATGTGATTCAAATTCATTTAAGACTTGGAAACCAAAGCTAGCTCACCTTACAAGAAACACACTCTGCTTTTGAGAAAAGAGCATTCTTCTTCTCTACTATGTTTCCTATGGGGTCTGAACATTGAGCTTTCTCAGAACAAAAGAACTGTGCTTCCAACGCACACGGGCCATATCTAGTTCAACTCTGCTAAGGAAACTGACAAGAACAGTAGCTCCTCTTCAGTACAATACACTGTACTTGCTGGAAACGGAGGCGAGTGCTATTTGCACTGTGTATGGCAATGGGAGCGCAATAGTGACTTTCTTTACCAGAAAACAACTCTTGCTCGTAGGACCAAAAACTGCATGTGATTGAACTCCATTTAGGACTGGGAAACAAAAGCTAGATCGCCTTACAAGAAACACACTCTGCTTTTGAGAAAAGAGCACTTTTCTACTCTCATGTGTTTCCTATAGGGCCAGTACAGTGAGCTTGCTCAGAACAAAAGAACTGTGCTTCCTAAACAAATGGCCATATCCAGTTCAATTCTGCTTAGGAAACTGACAAGAACAGTAGCTCCTCTTCAGTCCAATACACTGTACTTGCTGGGAACAGATGCAAGTGCTATTTGCACTGTGTTTGGCAATGGGAGCGCAATAGTGACTTTCCTTACCAGAAAACAACTCTTGTGCGTAGGACCAAAAACTGCATGTGAATCAACTCCATTTAGGACTGGGAAACAAACACTAGCTCGCCTTACAAGAAACACACTCTGCTTTTGAGGAAAGAGCAATGTGTTTCCTATGGGGTCCGCACAGTGAACTTACTCAGAACAAAAAATCTGTGCTTCCTATAAACACGGGACATATCTAGTTCAATTCTGCTTAGGAAACTGATAAGAACAGTAGCTCCTCTTCAGTCCAATACACTGTACTTGCTGGGAACGGAAGTGAGTGCTATTTGCGCTGTGTATGGCAAAGTGAGCGCAATAGTGACTTTCCTTACCAGAAAACAACTCTTGCACGTATGACCAAAAACTGCATGTATTTCAAATCCATTTAGGACTGGGAAACAAACGCTAGCTCACCTTGCAAGAAACACACTCTGCTTTTGAGAAAAGAGCACTGTTCTACTCTACTGTGTTTCCAATAGGGCCAGAACAGTGAGCTTGCTCAGAACAAAAGAACTGTCCTTCCTACACACATGGCCATATCTAGTTCAATTCTGCTTAGGAAACTGACAAGAACAGTAGATCCTCTTCAGTCCAATACACTGTACATGCTGGGAACAGACGCCAGTGCTATTTGCCCTGTGTATGACAATGGGAGGGCAATAGAGACTCTTCTTACCAAAAAACAACTCTTGCTTGTAGGACCAGAAACTGCACGTGATTCAACTCCATTTAGGACTGGGAAACAAATGCTAGCTCGCCTTACAAGAAACACACTCTGCTTTTGAGAAAAGAGCACTCTTCTACTCTACTGTGTTTCCTATGGTGTCCGAACAGTGAGCTTGCTCAGAACAAACGAACTGTGCTTCCTACACACACGGGTCATATCTAGTTCAACTATGCTTAGGAAACTGACAAGAACAGTAGCTCCTCTTCAGTCAATACACTGTACTTGCTGGGAACAGACGTGAGTGCTATTTGCACTGTGTAATGCAATGGGAGCGCAATAGTGACTTTCCTTACCAGAAAACAACTCTTGCTCGTACGTACAGAAACTGCATGTGATTCAACTCCATTTAGGACTGGAAAACAAACGCTAGCTCGCCTTACAAGAAACACACTCCGCTTTTGAGAAAAGAGCACTCTTCTACTCTACTGTGTTTCCTATAGGGCCAGAACAGTGAGCTTGCCTAGAACAAAAGAACTGTGCTTCCTACACACGGGTCATATCTATTTCAACTCTGCATAGGAAACTGACAAGAACAGTAGATCCTCTTCAGTCCAATACACTGTACATACTGGGAACAGACGCCAGTGCTATTTGCCCTGTGTATGACAATGCGAGCGAAATAGTGACTCTTCTTACCAGAAAACAACTCTTTATCGTAGGACCAGAAACTGCATGTGATTCAACTCCATTGGGTCTGGGAAGCAAACGCTAACTCACCTTAGAAGAAACACACTCTGCTTTTGAGAAAAGAGCACTCTTCTACTCTACTGTGTTTCCTATAGGGCCAGAAAGTGAGCTTGCTCAGAACAAAAGAACTGTGCTTCCTATACACAGGGGCCATATCTAGTTCAACTCTGCTTAGGAAACTGACAAAACCTGTATCACCTCTTCAGTCCAATACACTGTACTTGATTGGAACAGACGCAAGTGCTATTTGCACTGTGTATGGCAATGGGGGCGCAATAGTGACTTTTTTTTTTTTTTACCAAATAACAACTCAACTCATAGGACCAGAAACTGCATGTGATTCAACTTCATTTAGGATTGGGAAACAAAAGCTAGCTCGCCTTACAAGAAACCCACTCTGCTTTTGAGAAAAGAGTACTCTTCTACTCTACTATGTTTCCTATAGGGTCCGAACAGTGAGCTTGCTCAGAACAAATGAACTGTGCTTCATACACACACGGGCCATATCTAGTTCAAGTCCGCTTAGGAAACTGACAAGAACAGTAGCTCCGCTTCAATCCAATACACTGTACTTGATAAGAGCAGACGCGAGTGCTATTTGCACTGTGTATGGCAATGGGAGTGCAATAGTGAATCTTCTTTCCAGAAAACAACTCTTGCTCATACGACCAGAAACTGCATGTGATTCAACTCCATTTAGGACTGGGAAACAAACGCTAGGTCGCCTTACAAGAAACACACTCTGCTTTTGAGAAAAGAGCACTCTTCTACTCTACTGTGTTTCCTATAGGGCCAGAACAGTGAGCTTGCTCAGGATAAAAGAACTGTGCTTCCTACACACACGGGCCATATCTAGTTCAACTCTGCTTAGGAAACTGACAAGAACAGTAGATCCTCTTCAGTCCAATACAATGTACAGGCTGGGAACAGACGCCAGTGTTATTTGCCCTGTGTATGACAATGGGAGCGCGATAGTGACTCTTCTTACCAGAAAACAACTCTTGCTCGTAGGACCAGAAACTGGATGTGATTCAACTCCATTTAGGACTGGGAAGCAAACGCTGGGTCGCCTTACACTAAACACACTCGGCTTTAGAGAAAAGAGCACTCTTCTACTCTACTGTTTTTCCTAAGGGGTCCGAACAGTGAGCTTGCTCAGAACAAATGAACTGTGCTTTTTACACACATGGGCCATATCTAGTTCAACTCTGCTTAGGAAACTGACAAGAACAGTATCTCCTCTTCAGTCCAATACACTGTACTTGCTGAGAACAGACGCCAGTGCTATTTGCACTGTGTATAGCAAAGGGAGCGCAATAGTGACTCTTCTTACCAGAAAACAACTCTTGCTCTTAGGACCAGAAACTGCTTGAGATTCAACTCCATTTAGGACTAGGAAACAAACGCTAGCTCACCTTACAAGAAACACACTCTGCTTTTGAGAAAAGAGCACTCTTCTACTATACTGTGTTTCCTATAGGGCCAGAACAGTGAGCTTGCTCAGAACAAAAGAACTGTGCTTCCTAGGCACACGTGCCATATCTAGTTCAACTCTGCTTAGGAAACTGACAAAAACAGTAGCTCCTCTTCAGTCCAATACACTGTACTTGCTGGTAGCAGATGTGAGTGCTATTTGTGCTGTGTATGGCATAGGGAGCGCAATAGTGACTTTCCTTACCAGAAAACAACTCTTGCTCGTATGACCAAAAACTGCATGTGATTCAACTCCATTTAGGGGTGGGAAACAAACGCTAGCTCACCTTACAAGAAACACACTCTGCTTTTGAGAAAAGAGCACTGTTCTACTCTACTGTGTTTCCTATAGGGACAGAACAGTGAGCTTGCTCAGAACAAAAGAACTGTGCTTCCTACACACACGGGCCATATCTAGTTCAACTCTGCTTAGGAAACTGACAAGAACAGTAGATCCTTTTCAGTCCAATACACTGTATATGCTGCGAACAGACGCCAGTGCTATTTGCCCTGTGTATGACAATGGGAGGGCAATAGTGACTCTTCTTACCAGAAAACAACTCTTGCTTGTAGGACCAGAAACTGCATGTGATTCAACTCCATTTAGGACTGGGAAACAAATGCCTGCTTGCTTCACAAGAAACACACTCTGCTTTTGAGAAAAGAGTACTTTTCTACCCTACTGTGTTTCCTATGGTGTCCGAACAGTGAGCTTTCTCAGAACAAAGAACTGTGCTTCCTACACACACGGGCCATATCTAGTTCAACTTTGATTAGGAAACTGACAAGAACAGTAGCTCCTCTTCAGTCCAATACACTGTACTTGCTGGGAACAGAATCGAGTGCTATTTGCACTGTGTATGGCAATGGGAGCACAATAGTGACTCTTCTTACCAGAAAACAACTCTTGCTCGTAGGACCAAAAACTGCATGTGATTCAACTCCTTTTAGGACTGGGAAACTAACGCTAGCTCACCTTACAAGAAACACACTCTGCTTTTGAGAAAAGAGCACTCATCTACTCTACTGTGTTTCCTATGGTGTCTGAACAGTGAGCTTGCTCAGAACAAAAGAACTGTGCTTTCTACACACACACGGGCCATATCTAGTTCAACTATGCTTAGGAAACTGACAAGAACAGTAGCTCCTCTTCAGTCCAATACACTGTACTTGCTGGGAACATGTGTGAGTGCTATTTGCACTGTGTTATGCAATGGGAGCGCAATAGTGACTTTCCTTACCAGAAAAAAACTCTTGCTCGTACGTCCAGAAACTGCATGTGATTGATTCAACTCCATTTAGGACTGGGAAACAAACACTAGCTCGCCTTACAAGAAACACACTCTGCTTTTGAGAAAAGAGTACTCTTCTACTCTACTGTGTTTCCTATAGGGCCAGAACAGTGAGCTTGCTCAGAACAAAAGAACTGTGCTTCCTACACACACGGGTCATAACTATTTCAACTCTGCATAGGAAAATGACAAAAACAGTAGATCCTCTTCAGTGCAATACACTGTACATGCTGGGAACAGACGCCAGTGCTATTTGCCCTGTGTATGACAATGGGAGCGCGATAGTGACTCTTCTTACCAGAAAACAACTCTTGCTCGTAGGACCAGAAACTGCATGTGATTCAACTCCATTTAGGACTGGGAAGCAAACGCTAGGTCGCCTTACACTAAAAACACTCGGCTTTTGAGAAAAGAGCACTCTTCTACTCTACTGTGTTTCCTATGGGGTCCGAACAGTGAGCTTGCTCAGAACAAATGAACTGTGCTTTCTACACACATGGGCCATATCTAGTTCAACTCTGCTTATGAAACTGACAAGAACAGTATCTCCTCTTCAGTCCAATACACTGTACTTACTGGGAACAGAATCGAGTGCTATTTCCACTGTGTATAGCAATGGGAGCGCAATCGTGACTCTTCTTACCAGAAAACAACTCTTGCTCGTAGGACCAGAAACTGCTTGTGATTCAACTCCATTTAGGACTGGGAAACAAACGCTAGCTCACCTTATAAGAAACACACTCTGCTTTTGAGAAAAGAGCACTCTTCTACTCTACTGTGTTTCCTATAGGGCCAAAACAGTGAGCTTGCTCAGAACAAAAGAACTGTGCTTCCTACACACATGGGCCATATCTAGTTCAACTCTGCTTAGGAAACTGACAAGAACAGTAGCTTCTCTACAGTCTAATACTCTGTACATGCTGGGAACAGACGCGAGTACTATTTGCACTGTGTATGGAAATGGGAGCACAATAGTGACTCTTCTTACCAGAAAACAACTCTTGCTCATAGGACCAGAAACTGCATGTGATTGAACTCCATTTAGGACTGGGAAACAAATGCTAACTCGCCTTATAAGAAACACAGTCTGCTTTTTAGAAAAGAGCACTCTTCTACTCTACTTTGTTTTTTATAGCGCCAAAACAGTTAGCTTGCTCAGAACAAAAGAACTGTGCTTCCTACACACACGGCCATATCTAGTTCAATTCTGCTTAGGAAACTGACAAGATCAGTAGCTCCTCTTCAGTCCAATACACTGTACTTGCTGGGAACAGATGCACAACTCTTGTGCGTAGGACCAAAAACTGCATGTGATTCAACTCCATTTAGGACTGGGAAACAAACGCTAGATCGCCTTACAAGAAACACTCTCTGCTTTTCAGAAAAGAGCACTCTTCTACTCTTCTGTGTTTCCTGTAGGGCCAGAACAGTGAAATTGCTCAGAACAAATGTACTGTGCTTCCTACACACACGGGCCATATCTAGTTCAACTCTGCTTAGGAACCTGACAAGAACAGTAGATCCTCTTCAGTCCAATACACTGTACATGCTGGGAACAAATGCCAGTGCTATTTGCCCTGTGTATGACAATGGGAGTGCAATAGTGACTCTTCTTACCAGAAAACAACTCTTGCTCGTAGGATCAGAAACTGCATGTGATTCAACTCCATTTAGGTCTGGGAAGCAAACGCTAGCTCGCCTTACAAGAAACACACTCTGCTTTTGAGAAAAGAGCACTCTTCTACTCTACTGTGTTTCCTATGGGGTCCGAACAGTGAGCTTGCTCAGAACAAAAGAACTGTGCTTCCTATACACACGGGCCATATCTAGTTCAACTCTGCTTAGGAAACTGACAAGGACAGTAGCTCCTCTTCAGTCTAATACACTGTACTTGATTGGAACAGAGACAAGTGCTATTTGTACTGTGTATGGCAATTGGAGCGCAATAGTGACTCTTCTTACCAAAAAATAACTCTACTCGTAGGACCAGAAACTGCATGTGATTCAAATTCATTTAGGACTTGGAAACAAAAGCTAGCTCGCCTTACAAGAAACACACTCTGCTTTTGAGAAAAGAGCACTCTTCTTCTCTATTATGTGTCCTATGGCGTCCGAACAGTGAGCTTGCTCACAACAAAAGAACTGTGCTTCCTATGCACCCAGGCCATATCTAGTTCAACTCTGCTTAGGAAACTGACAAGAACAGTAGCTCCTATTCAGTCCAATACACTGTACTTGCTGGGAAAAGTTGCGAGTGCTATTTGCACTGTGTTTGGCAATGGGAGCGCAATAGTGACTTTCCTTACCAGAAAACAACTCTTGCGCGTAGGACCAAAAACTGCATGTGATTCAACTCCATTTAGGACTGGGAAACAAACGCTAGCTCGCCTTACAAGAAACACACTCTGCTTTTGAGAAAAGAGCACTCTTCTACTCTACTGTGTTTCCTATAGGGCCAGAACAGTGAGCTTGCTCAGAACAAAAGAACTGTGCTTCCTACACACACGGGCCATATCTAGTTCAACTCTGCTTATGTAACTGACGAGAACAGTAGCTCCTCTTCAGTCCAATACTATGGTGATATTTTATTTGTATTAAAATGTTATTTGTATGTTTATAAATAAAGTTGCCCGGGTGTCAGAGCTATTAGCAAGCCATAGGAAAGCAGGGCAGTGGTGGCGTATACTTGTATTCCCAGCACTTGGTATACAGATCTGGGTAAGTCTCTGTGTGTTCAGGGATACAGCCATTATTGGACACACATGCCTTTAATCTCAATACCAAGCAAGGAAAACCTGGAGGCCCATACAGACAGGCCGTGACAAGGCAGTCATGTGGTTGGGTTTACAACCAATGAGAAGGCAGAACAGGAACACTATATAAAGACATTAACACAGGGGTAGTGAGTTCTGAGAGGTAGGACCACTGCAGGAGGAAGGGTAAGGTTTTAGCTCTTAGCTCTGACCTCTTGGCTTTCTTCTTTGCATTGGTTCTGTGTTTCTTATTAAATAAGAAGGTTGGTTACATCTACATTTGGCGCCCAACGTGACAAGAATCCATTAACAACCGCTTGGCTTGGCTTGGCGGCAGGTCCGGTTTCCGGCCTGGGAGGCCCGGCTGCCTAGCTCGGGCCCAGGCCTGACTGACCAGCAGCTGGAGCTACTTGCAACTGCTACAAACAACTCAGGCCTGCCCTGCCGAATAGGGCCCATACCCGTAAAGCCAAGGCTTGACTCGGCTCAAGCCGCTACTCTTTCTCTCTCTCTCTCTCTCTTTCTCTCTCTCTCTCTCTCTCTCTCTCTCTCTCTCTCTCTCTCTCTCTCTCTCTCTCTCTGTCTCTCTTTCTGGATTCACACCTGGAACACCAGGAAGCTGTTTTGAAATTCCCTGGGATTCTACTGTTCTACCCAGACTTGGTAAGTCAATTAACATATCTATTTAAAAGAGAATTTTTTTTCTACATTAAAAAAAATGGGCTTTATGTGTGCATTGGAAGAAAATTGGACTTTGTTTGAAATTTTAGGCACTGTGACAATGGAACAACTATAAGAAAAGGTTAATATTGATCGAATTATTCAGTTTATTACTTTTCTTATCCTCATTTTACTATTTAAAAAGATAGTCAATTTAAGTACCAGGATAACAGTCTTAGAAAAACCTATTAAACTAGTAAAAATGAATTATAGAGAAATTCAAAATCAGACAGAAGAAATAAACAGTGAAGTTGTTTCAAAATTGGATCATAAGGTTACAGAAAGAAAGCCAGTTTTCACACAATCACCCTTAATTTATCCGGTAGCGGTACAGCAGCTACCTGATGAAGAGAATGAACAGAATACTTGGGCTCCAATTAAAATGTTAGACTTACGAAGATTTAAGGAGGCAATAGCATCTTATGGCATGCACTCCCCATATGTAAAGCAAATGTTAAACAACTGGTCAACTAGTAATAGGATTATACCAAAGGACTGGCGGGAATTGGCACAGGCTGTTCTTGAACCTGGACAACATCTCCAGTGGAAAATGTGGTTCAATAATGAGGCTAAAAATATAGAAAAACAATGGAGGGATAGCGGAATACAAGTCTGTCAGGATCAGCTTATTGGAGAAGGCCAATATGCTTCAGTAGAAACACAAAGTTTATATGATGTCCAAACCCTAGTTCTATGTCGAACGGCAGCTTTGAATGCATGGGACAAAGTTGAAGAACCAGGAAAAAAAACTGAGTCATTTACAAAGGTTATACAGGGCCCAAAAGAATCTTTCACAGATTTCTTACAAAGATTGACTTCAGCAGTACAGAAAATGGTCCCGAATTCAGAGGCTAGTCAGATAATAATTGAATCTTTGGCCTTTGAGAATGCAAATGCAGCATGCAAAAGGATAATCAGGCCGTTAAAGGCAAGATCTGCACCTTTGGAAGATTGGATTAGAGATACAGTTAATGTTGAGGCTTATGACCATGATGATATGTGGGTAGGAAAAGCAATTTCAAAAGGTTTGAGCAATGTTAGATGTTTTGGATGTGGAAAGCAAGGACATTTGAAAAGGGATTGTAAACAGGTCATTCCTAGAAATAATGTTTCTTCAAGGAACACTGGCAACAGAATGCCCCTTCCTTCTGGAGTATGCAGAAGGTGTGGTAAGGGAAAACACTGGACCAACGAATGTAGATCAACAAGGGACAGACAAGGTAATCCTCTGCCTCGAGCCTCGGGAAACTCCCAGAGGGGCCTCAGGCAGGCCCCCACAGTAAATCCAGTTCAAACCTTTCCTGCAGTTGTAGAGGAAACCCCTACTCAAAGCAACTAAATAACCAAATGTCTATAGGAATAAATCATGTTAGTCGAGATGATGAAACAGAGAAAATAGGGAATTCAGGAAAAAAACATGAAGAAAATTTTTTGGCAAACTTCTATTAATGAACAAAGACCAAAACTAACAATAAAAATAAATGGTGTTTTGTTGTCTGGTCTGGTAGACACAGGTGCTGACATTACCATAATTGCACCAGAATTTTGGCATCCAACTTGGCCTCCTCAGGAGGTAAACGTTCAACTGTTAGGAATTGGGACATTATCTCGAGTGAAACAAAGTGCAAGATGGCTTGAATGTATAGGTCCAGAAGGACAGAAAGGAAAATTAAAACCATATATGGCTAACATAGCTATGAACCTGTGGGGTCGAGATTTGTTACAACAATGGAATACTCAGATTAATATCCCTCCAATCTCAGAAACAAATCATAAATTAGTACATGTTTCTGAGAGAAATATTAAAAGATATTATTCTAATGAGTGCTCACCAGCC
This sequence comes from Peromyscus eremicus, assembly GCF_949786415.1. NCBI lineage: Eukaryota > Metazoa > Chordata > Mammalia > Rodentia > Cricetidae > Peromyscus > Peromyscus eremicus. Next base: position 166,961 of record NW_026734844.1, read on the forward strand.
ATCCATGTCATACAAGAACAGGGCACAACTGATAATTTTCCAAAAACACCAACAGCTCTACCTTTAAAATGGTCAACAGATAAGCCTGTATGGGTTCAGCAATGGCCTTTAACAACAGAGAAACTCCAGGCTTTACAAGAGCTGGTGGAAGAACAGTTAAATGCTCATCATATTGAAGAATCAACCAGCCCTTGGAATTCTCCTGTATTTGTTGTTAAAAAGAAATCTGGTAAATGGAGAATGGTAACAGACCTTAGAGCAATTAACAAAGTAATTCAGCCAATGGGCTCTTTACAATCTGGAATTCCTTTGCCTACTCTGTTACCAAAAGGATGGCCTCTCATAGTTATTGATTTAAAAGACTGTTTCTTTTCAATACCGTTACAAGAAAAAGACAGAGAAAGATTTGCTTTCACAGTGCCTACTTATAATAATTCTCAACCGGTTAAAAGATTTCAATGGAGGGTTCTCCCACAGGGAATGTTGAATAGCCCAACTTTGTGCCAATATTTTGTAAAACAGCCATTAGAAGTGATACGTAAAAAATTTCCTAAATCTATAATTTATCATTATATGGATGATATTTTATTAGCTGACTCAAATGCAGATACTTTAGAAAGAATGTTTGAAGAAGTAAAGAAAATTTTGACTTGCTGGGGTTTACAAATTGCCCCCGAAAAGATACAAAGAGGAGATTCTATTAATTACTTAGGATATAAAATAGAACTTCAAAAAATTAGACCTCAAAAGGTGCAAATTAGGAGAGATAGACTACAGACTCTTAATGACTTTCAAAGATTATTTGGAGACATTTCTCATCTAAGAACTATTGTTGGGGTAAAAAATGATGAACTGAATAATTTGTTTAAAACCTTAGAAGGTGATAAGGACTTGAACAGTCCAAGAGAATTATCACCTGAAGCTGAAAAAGAATTGGCCTTGGTAGAAAAGAAAGTACATAAAGGGCACGTAGATCGTATTGATCCAAAGCTGGATTGCATTTTGGTTATTTTACCTTCTAGGCATTCTCCAACAGGAATATTAATGCAAAGGGAAGATATTATATTAGAATGGATATTTTTACCAAATAAACCAAATAAAAAATTAAAAACTTATGTAGAAAAAATCTCTGACATGATTTGGAAAGGAAAATTGAGACTTCGTCAGTTAGCAGGAATAGACCCAGCAGAAATTGTTGTACCTTTAACTAAGGAGGATATTGAAAAATTATGGATAGAAAATGAAGCTTGGCAAAAAGCTTGTAGTAATTTTTTGGGAGAAATTAACAGCAAATATCCCAAAAGCAATAGAATTGATCTTATAAAGAGAGCTGATTGGATCTTGCCTCGAATTGTGAGGAAAAAACCCATATCTGGAGTTCGTACATTTTATACAGATGCCAACAAATAAGGAAAGGCAGGTTACAAATCAGAAAATTTAAGTAAAGTGGTTCAAAGTCCTTATAATTCAGTTCAAAAATCAGAATTGTATGCTATTCTGTTGGTATTAATGGATTTTTCAGAACCTCTCAATGTAGTAACTGACTCTCAGTATGCTGAAAGAGTAGTATTACATATTGAGACTGCAGAATTTATCCACGATACTTCAGAATTAACTACATTATTTATTCAATTACAAGATACAATCAGAAAAAGGAGTCATCCTTTATATATAACTCACATCCGATCCCATACTGGTCTGCCAGGCCCTCTAGCACAAGGCAATGATGAGATTGATAAATTATTGATAGGAAATGTGTTGGAGGCCTCAGAATTTCATAAAAAACATCATGTAAATAGTAAAGGTTTAAAAAAGGATTTTTCCATAACCTGGCAACAAGCCAAAGAAATAGTAAGGAAATGTCCTACGTGTTCCTTCTACAATCAAATGCCATTACCAGCAGGATGTAACCCAAAGGGTACTCAGAGGAATGAAATCTGGCAGATGGACGTGTTTCACTTTGCAGAATTTGGAAAATTGAAATATGTACACCACACTATTGATACTTATTCAGGATTTCAATGGGCAACTGCTTTGAGTTCTGAAAAAGCTGATTCTGTAATCACTCATTTGCTAGAAGTTATGGCCATTATGGGTATACCTGCACAAATCAAAACTGATAATGCTCCATCATATGTCTCTGTTAAAATGAAACAGTTTTTTGCTTATTATAATATAAACCATATTACAGGTATACCACATAATCCTACAGGTCAAGCAGTTATAGAAAGATCAAACAGAACTCTAAAGGATATGCTAAATAAACAGAAAGGAGTAACAAAAACCCCCAGAAATAGACTACATAATGCTCTATTAACTTTAAATTTTCTCAATGCCAATGAGAAAGGAACAACAGCTGCAGAGAGACATTGGATAATAGAAAAAACTACAGAATTAAATCAACCTATATACTTTAAGGATGTGCTGACCTCAGAATGGAAACCAGGATATGTATTACATTGGGGACGAGGTTTTGCTTTTATTTCTACAGGAGAAGATAAGCTGTGGGTACCATCAAAATTGATAAAGGTTCGATTTGAACAAGAGAGACCTCTTAATTAGAGGAGGTGATAGTTCATCAACTATCATGAACATCCAATTTAAACTAACTTACACCAGTAACATATATCTTTTCATTTAATCAGACAGTAACTTGCCAAAAAGGAACATCCCCAAAAAACCTTGGGGAAAGGTTTTTGTTTTTGTCTTTTAGGAGAATGAAGGTTAAGGAATTTGAAGAACACTGGACAAATGAGACAACTGAAGAAAAGGGACAAATCGTCTATCCTAAGAAACAGAGTGAAATGGCATATGGGTATGTTATCTAAAAAATTTTATGTCTTCCTAAATGTTTGTTTCTGCTTTTCTTTAAAGATTTAACACTATTTAACTTCTAATAGTCCCAGTTCAATTAAAATTTAAAGCTGACTTTGGAGTTGGAGAATGGCTCGCTCCTTCTTTAAACTCAAGCATGTTGTTAAAAGGAAAATACAGACTCTCTGTATCATGCCAGAGGAAAAGAGCCATCTTCTCCTATGGGACAGGAGAAAAGCCAAATTAATTAAGGGACTATTCTATTACTAATCTCAACTCTTTGATTCTATTCTGATTCTTTAAACTTTTCTTAAAGTATGAAATTTATATCAAAATTTACAAGATTAATATATATAGATATATATACATTTTAAACTTTGTTAAGATATATAAATGGTCATATAGAGTACGAAGTAATTCTAAAAAGCCGCATATATACTCTTTGTGTTCGAGTCTCTTATCAGTTTTTTGCAGGAAATCACGGTCAGGCCTGACATCAACTGAAGTCTCCAGGAAGAAGATGGGGCCCCACAACAACAACAATTCCACATGGACAATAATAACATCACTAAGCTGACAAACATCATCTACAGATCAGCTTTGAACTACAAAGTGCTCAGAGCAATTTTGAGAGCGCTAGCTGAAATGATCCAGTCTCAAAGACTACTTGAATAAGGATTTGAGATAAACCCTGAACTTTGGCATTATATACAGACTGGATAACGAAGGATATAGTTACCTTTCCTAGAATTTGACAATTAACCTAAAATTATTCTTTCAGGATAAAGATAACTTCGCCCATACCCAGCAGGAAGCAATTTCAAGAATACGACGCCCACATTCCTAAAGAGGTGGTGTGGGGTGGTTGGTTTTTTTTTTTTGGTCTTCTAGGTCTTTTAATGGGTTTTGGGTCTGGGATAATTTTCATTGATTAGGGGGGTTGGTTATAAGTTGTTGTAAAGGGTGAGAAAAAGGGCTAAGCAAAGGAGATTAGATTTAAGGTTCTTATTAAAAAAAGAGAGAAAGAAAGAAAGAAAGAAAAAAATGTAAATACTTTACATTGGATTGGATTGTTTTATAGTGTATATAAATTATATATATTGAAATTGATATTATTAGAAAATGCTATATGTATATTTCTAATTGTACCATTCATTTAACAATGTAATGCAATTTTCTAATCCTTGAATGTTGTTATTACCAACTATTAGGATATAAAGAAATGAAAGTTAGTAGTTAGACATTATAATAGAACTTGTAGTTATATTAGGTATGTTTTCAATATTGAGTAGATATATTTTAGATAGACAGGTTATCTTCAAACCCTTCAGAGATCTACAGAATATGGCATTTAAAATGTTTTAATAACTTAGAAAAATTTTCTTTTTTGTTATGACTATGAGACATGTCGGCTCCTGACAGTACCAATCTACTTCAGAGAAAATTTGGGCATTGAAAAAACTGTAATTGGAGTTAACTTTCATTGTAGCAAAAGTTAGCCACTGGACAACAAAGTATCCTCGAATCAACTGCTGATGAACAGGACAGACAAGACACGAAACAAAGGACTACTGATTCTTGTCAAAACAAGTGTGGTTATGGCTTTATTAAAAGGCATCTTCTGAGGCCAGGACAATATGGCACCATCCCTGAAGTGGCCTTCGTAATCCGGGAAAGGTACAGTGCCCTTTTCTTCGAAGGCAGCTGAACAGGCAGTGGGCCGATGGCTTCTGATGTGTAATGGGGAGGTAGCTGAAACAGTTATTCTTGAAGAGTAATTAAGCTCACACCTCTCAACAGAAGAATGGCATTTAATAGAGGGATGTGGAGAAGAACGGGATGCTGAAATGAAGCCACATACACACATAGCCAAGAAGAATGGAGAGCTGAATTCAAAAAACATCAACAATTTCCAGAATTTAAAATCCTGAATCATGACATGAAACTAGGGGAATTCAGGTATTTCTGGTATATAGACTGCTCTCACCCAATGTGAGGTTGAACTGTTGACCTTGTGTACATTCTACTTCACAAATGAGTCTGTCAGATACGCTAAGCCTATAGGCTGAAGATGATGCCCCAACACTGTGGAGAAACCTCAGATGATTGTCCAGACAGCTGGCTGTTTCTGTCAACTCACAAGTTTTTGGAAGTTGCTTGCATATACTTCCTGTTTTTATTTTTTTGTTAGCTAATACTATTTTCTTCTTGGGTCTCTGAGGGAGTTGAAGATTAGTTAGTTATAGTTGACGATTAATTAGGATAGAAAGTGAATTAGATACAATAGAATAGATAATGAAATTATTTTCTCTGAATTTGTCAAATACAAATGAACTAGACATTGTTTAGGTATTTATTACTTGTATATATTGTATATAGTTATTGTACTTTTGTATATAGTTTTTCTTATGTTAGTTATAAGCTTTTTCTTTTTTCCTTTTTATTAAAATAGAAAAGGGGAAATATGGTGATATTTTATTTGTATTAAAATGTTATTTGTATGTTAATGAATAAAGTTGCACGGGGGTCAGAGCTATTAGCAAGCCATAGGAAAGCAGGGCAGTGGTGGCGTATACTTGTATTCCCAGCACTTGGTATACAGAGCTGGGTAAGTCTCTGTGTGTTCAGGGATACAGTCATTATTGGACACACATGCCTTTAATCTCAATACCAAGCAAGGAAAACCTGGAGGCCTATACAGACAGGCCGTGACAAGGCAGTCATGTGGTTGGATATACAACCAATGAGAAGGCAGAACAGGAACACTATATAAAGACATTAAAACAGGGGTAGTGAGTTATGAGAGGTAGGAAAACTGCAGGAGGAAGGGTAAGGTTTTAGCTCTTAGCTCTGACCTCTTGGCTTTCTTCTTTGCATTGGTTCTATGTTTCCTATTAAATAAGAAGGTTGGTTACATCTACACAATACACTGTACTTGCTGGGAAGAGATGCGAGTGCTATTTGCACTGTGTACGGCAATGGGAGCACAATAGTGGCTCTTCTTACCAGAAAACAACTCTTGCTCTTAGTACCAGTAACTGCATGTGATTCAAATCCACTTAGGACTGGGAAACAAACGCTAGCTCGCCTTACAAGAAAAACACTCTACTTTTGAGAAAAGAGCACTCATCTTCTCTACTGTGTTTCCTATGGGGTCCGAACAGTGAGCTTGCTCAGAACAAAAGAACTGTGCTTCCTAAACACACGGGCCATATCTAGTTCAACTCTGCTTAGGAAACTGAGAAGAACAGTAGCTCCTCTTCAGTCCAATACACTGTAATTGCTGGGAACAGACGCGAGTGCCGTTTGCACTGTGTAATGCAATGGGAGCGCAATAGTGACTTTCCTTACCAGAAAATAACTCTTGCTCGTAGGACCCAAAACTGCATGTTATTCAACTCCATTTAGGACTGGGACACAAACGTTAACTCGCCTTACAAGAAACACACTCTGCTTTTGAGAAAAGAGCACTCTTCTACTCTACATGTTTCCCATAGCGCCAGAATAGTGAACTTGCTCAGAACAAAAGAACTGTGCTTCCTACACACACGGCCATATCTAGTTCAATTCTGCATAGGAAACTGACAAGAACAGTAGATCCTCTTGAGTCCAATACACTGTATATGCTGGGAACAGACGCCGGTGCTATTTGCCCTGTGTATGACAATGGGAGCGCAATAGTGACTCTTCTTACCATAAAACAACTCTTGCTCCTAGGACCAGAAACTGCATGTGATTTAACTCCATTTAGGACTGGGAAACAAATGCTTGCTCGAATTACAAGAAACACATTCTGCTTTTGAGAAAAGAGCACTCTTCTACTCTACTGTGTTTCCTATAGGGCCAGAACAGTGAGCTTGCTCAGAACAAAAGAAGTGTACACGGGCCATATCTATTTCAAGTTTGCTTAGGAAACTGACAAGAACAGTAGATCCTCTTCAGTCCAATACACTGTACATCCTGGGAACAGACGCGAGTGCCATTTGCCCTGAGTATGGCAAAGGGAGCACAATAGTGACTCTTCTTACCAGAAAAAAACTCTTGCTCGTAGGACCAGAAACTGCATGTGATTCAACTCCATTTAGGTCTGGGAAGCAAACACTAGGTCGCCTTACACTAAACACACTCGGCTTTTGAGAAAGGAGCACTCTTCTACTCTACTGTGTTTCCTATGGGGTCCGAACAGTGAGCTTGCTCAGAACAAAAGAACTGTGCTTTTTACACACATGGGCCATATCTAGTTCAACTCTGCTTATGAAACTGACAAGAACAGTATCTCCTCTTCAGTCCAATACACTGTACTTGCTGGGAACAGACGCCAGTGCTATTTGCACTGTGTATGTCAATGGGAGCGCAATAGTGACTCTTCTTACCAGAAAACAACTCTTGCTCTTAGGACCAGAAACTGCATGTGATTCAACTCCATTTAGGACTGGGAAACAAACGCTAGCTCACCTTACATGAAACACACTCTGCTTTTGAGAAAAGAGCACTCTTCTACTGTACTGTGTCTCCTAAAGGGCCAGAACAGTGAGCTTGCTCAAATAAAAGAACTGTGATTCCTACACACGGGCCATATCTAGTTCAACTCTGTTTAGGAAACTGACAAGAACAGTAGCCTCTCTTCAGTCCAATACACTGTACTTGCCTGGAACAGACGCCAGTGCTATTTGCACTGTGTATGGCAAAGGGAACACAGTAGTGACTTTCTTTACCAGAAAACATCCCTTGCTCATAGGACCAAAAACTGAATGTGATTCAACTCCATTTAGAACTGTGAAACAAACACTAGCTCGCCTTACAAAAACACACTCTGCTTTTGAGAAAAGAGCACTCTTCTACTCTACTGTGTTTCCTATAGGGCGAGAACAATGAGCTTGCTCAGAACAAAAGAACTGTGCTTCCTACACACACGGCCATATCTAGTTCAGCTCTGCTTAGGAAACTGACAAGAACAGCAGCTCCTCTTCATTCCAATACACTGTACTTGCTGTGAGCAGACACGAGTGCTATTTGCCCTGTGTATGGCAATGGGAGAACAATAGTGACTCTTCTTACCAGAAAAAAACTCTTGCTCGTAGGACCAGAAACTGCATGGGATTGAACTCCTTTTAGAACTGAAAAATAAACGCTAGCTCGCCTTACAAGAAACACACTCTGCTTTTGAGAAAAGAGCACTCTTCTACTCTTCTGTGTTTCCTATAGGGCCAGAACTGTGAGCTTGCTCAGAACAAAAGAACTGTGCTTCCTACACACACGGGCCATATCTAGTTCAACTCTGCTTAGGAAACTGACAAGAACAGTATCTCCTCTTCTGTACAATACACTGTACTTGCTGGGAACAGACGCGACTGCTATTTGCACTGTGTATAGCAATGGTAGCACAATAGTGACTCTTCTTACCAGAAAACAACTCTTGCTCGTAGGACCAGAAACTGCATGTGATTCAACTCCATTTAGGACTGCGAAACAAAGGCTAGCTCGCCTTACAAGAAACACACTCTGCTTTTGAGAAAAGAGCACTCTTCTACTCTACTCTGTTTCCTATAGGGCCAGAACAGTGAGCTTGCTCAGAACAAAAGAACTGTGCTTCCTACACACACGGGCCATATCTAGTTTAACTCTGCTTGGACTGACAAGAACAGTATCCCCTCTTCTGTCCAATACACTGTACTTGCTGGGAACAGATGCGAGTGCTATTTGCACTGGGTGTGGCAATGGAAGCTCAATAGTGACTCTTCTTACCAGAAAACAACTCTTGCTGGTAGGACCAAAAACAGCATGTGATTCAACTCCTTTTAGCACTGGGAAACAAACCCTAGCTCGCCATACAAGAAACACCCTCTGCTTTTGAGAAAGAGCCCTCTTCTACTCTACTGTGTTTCCTCTGGTGTCTGAACAGTGAGCTTGCTCAGAACAAAAGAACTGTGCTTCCTACACACACGGGCCATATCTAGTTTAACTCTGCTTGGACTGACAAGAACAGTATCCCCTCTTCTGTCCAATACACTGTACTTGCTGGGAACAGATGCGAGTGCTATTTGCACTGGGTGTGGCAATGGAAGCTCAATAGTGACTCTTCTTACCAGAAAACAACTCTTGCTGGTAGGACCAAAAACAGCATGTGATTCAACTCCTTTTAGCACTGGGAAACAAACCCTAGCTCGCCATACAAGAAACACCCTCTGCTTTTGAGAAAGAGCCCTCTTCTACTCTACTGTGTTTCCTCTGGTGTCTGAACAGTGAGCTTGCTCAGAACAAAAGAACTGTGCTTCCTACACACACGGGCCATATCTAGTTCAACTCTGCTTAGAAAACTGACAAGAACAGTAGCTCCTCTTCACTCCAATACACTGTACTTGCTGGGAACAGACGCCAGTGCTATTTGCACTGTGTAATGCAATGGGAGCACAATAGTGACTTTTCTTACCAGAAAACAACTCTTGTTCGTACGTCCAGAAACTGCATGTGATTCAACTATATTTAGGACTGGGAAAAAAACGCTAGCTCACCTTTCAAGAAACACACTCTGCTTTTGAGAAAAGAGCACTCTTCTACTCTACTGTGTTTCCTATAGGGCCAGAACAGTGAGCTTGCTCAGAACAAAAGAACTGTGCTTCCTACACACACGGGCTATATCTAGTTCCACTCTGCTTAGGAAACTGACAAGAACAGTAGCTCCTCTTCAGTCCAATACACTGTACATGCTGGGAGCAGTCGCGAGTGCTATTTGCACTGTGTATGGCAATGGGAGCGCAATAGTGACTCTTCTTACCAGAAAAAAAACTCTTGCTCGTAGGACCAGAAACTGCATGGGATTCAACTCCGTTTCTGACTGGGAAACAAACACTAGCTCGCCTTACAAGAAACACACTCTGCTTTTGAGAATAGAGCACTCTTCTACTCTACTGTGTTTCCTATAAGGCCAGAACAGTGAGCTTGCTCAGAACAAAAGAACTGTGCTTCCTACACACACGGGATATATCTAGTTCATCTCTCTTTAGGAAACTGACAAGAACCATAGCTCCTCTTCAGTCCAATGCACTGTACTTGCTGGGAACAGACGCGAGTGCTATTTGCACTGTGTATGGCAAAAGGAGCACAATAGTGACTTTCCTTACCAGAAAACAACTCTTGCACATAGGACGAGAAACTGCATGTGATTCAACTCCATTTAGGACTGGGAAACAAACGCTAGTTCTCCTTACAACAAACACACTCTACTTTTGAGAAAAGAGCACTCTTCTACTCTACTGTGTTTCCTATAGGGCCAGAACAGTGAGCTTGCTCAGAAGAAAAGAACTGTGCATCCTACACAAACGGGCCATATCTAGTTAAACTCTGCTTAGGAAACTGACAAGAACAGTAGATCCTCTTCAGTCCAATACACTGCACATGCTGGGAACAGACGCCAGTGTTATTTGCCCTGTGTATGACAATGGGAGCGCAATAGTGACTCTTCTTACCATAAAACAACTCTTGCTCCTAGGACCAGAAATTGCATGTGATTTAACTCCATTTAGGACTGGGAAACAAACGCTAGCTCGCCTTCCAAGAAACACATTCTGCTTTTGAGAAAAGAGCACTCTTCTACTCTACTGTGTTTCCTGTAGGGCCAGAACAGTGACCTTGCTCAGAACAAAAGAAGTGTACTTTCTACACACACGGGCCATATCTATTTCAAGTTTGCTTAGGAAACTGACAAGAACAGTAGATCCTCTTCAGTCCAATACACTGTACATCCTGGGAACAGACACGAGTGCCATTTGCCCTGAGTATGGCAAAGGGAGCACAATAGTGACTCTTCTTACCAGAAAACAACTCTTGCTCGTAGGACCAGAAACTGCATGTGATTCAACTCCATTTAGGTCTGGGAAGCAAACACTAGGTCGCCTTACACTAAACACACTCGGCTTTTGAGAAGGGAGCACTCTTCTACTCTACTGTGTTTCCTATGGGGTCCGAACGGTGAGCTTGCTCAGAACAAAAGAACTGTGCTTTTTACACACATGAGCCATATCTAGTTCAACTCTGTTTATGAAACTGACAAGAACAGTATCTCCTCTTCAGTCCAATACACTGTACTTGCTGGGAACAGACGCCAGTGCTATTTGCACTGTGTATGTCAATGGGAGCACAATAGTGACTCTTCTTACCAGAAAACAACTCTTGCTCTTAGGACCAGAAACTGCATGTGATTCAACTCCATTTAGGACTGGGAAACAAACGCTAGCTCACCTTACATGAAACACACTCTGCTTTTGAGAAAAGAGCACTCTTCTACTGTACTGTGTCTCCTAAAGGGCCAGAACAGTGAGCTTGCTCAAATAAAAGAACTGTGATTCCTACACACGGGCCATATCTAGTTCAACTCTGCATAGGAAACTGACAAGAACAGTAGCCTCTCTTCAGTCCAATACACTGTACTTGCTCTGAACAGACGCCAGTGCTATTTGCACTGTGTATGGCAATGGGAGCGCAATAGTGACTCTTCTTACCAGAAAACAACTCTTGCTCCTAGGAACAGAAACTTCATGTGATTCAATTCCTTTTAGGACTGGGTAACAAACGCTAGCTCACCTTACAAGAAACACACTCTGCTTCTGAGAAAAGAGCACTCTTCTACTCTACTGTGTTTCCTATACGGCCAGAACAGTGAGCTTGCTCAGAACAAAAGAACTGTGCTTCCTACACACACGGGACATATCTAGTTCAACTCTGCTTAGGAAACTGACAAGAACAGTAGCTCCTCTTCAGTCCAATGCACTGTACTTGCTGGGAACAGACGGGAGTGCTATTTGCACTGTGTATGGCAAAAGGAGCACAATAGTGACTTTCCTTACCAGAAAACAACTCTTGCTCGTAGGACCAGAAACTGCATGTGATTCAACTCCATTTAGGACTGGGAAACAAACGCTAGTTCGCCTTACAACAAACAAACTCTGCTTTTGAGAAAAGAGCACTCTTCTACTCTACTGTGTTTCCTATAGGGCCAGAACAGTGAGCTTGCTCAGAAGAAAAGAACTGTGCATACTACACAAATGGGCCATATCTAGTTAAACTCTGCTTAGGAAACTGACACGAACAGGTAGCTCATCTTCATACAAATACACTGTACTTGCAGGTAGCAGACGGGAGTCCTATTTGCACTGTGTATGGCAATGGGAGCGCAATAGTGACTCCTCTTACCAGAAAACAACACTTACTTATAGGACCAGAAACTGCATGTGATTAAACTCCATTTAGGACTTGGAAACAAATGCTAGTTCGCCTTAGAAGAAACACACTCTGCTTTGGAGAAAAGAGCAGTCTTCTACTCTATTGTGTTTCCTATAGGGCCAGAACTGTGAGCTTGCTCAGAACAAAAGCACTGTGCTTCCTACACCCACGGGCCATATCTATTTCAAGTTTACTTAGGAAACTGACAAGAACAGTAGATCCTCTTCAGTCCAATACACTGTACATCCTGGGAACAGACGCGAGTGCTATTTGCCCTGTGTATGGCAAAGGGAGCATAATAGTGACTCTTCTTACCAGAAAACAACTCTTGCTTGTAGGACCAGAAACTGCATGTAATTCAACTCCATTTAGGATTGGGAAACAAATGCTAGCTCACCTGACAAGAAATACACTCCGTTTTTGAGAAAAGAGCACTCTTCTACTCTTCTGTGTTTCCTATGGGGTCCGAATAGTGTGCTTGCTCAGAAGAAAAGAACTGTGCTTCCTACACACACGGGCCATATCTAGTTCAACTCTGCTTAGGAAACTGACAAGAACAGTAGCTCCTCTTCAGTCCAATACACTGTACTTGCTGGCAACAGACGCGAGTGCTATTTGCACTGTTTAAGGCAAAGGGAACACAATAGTGACTTTCCTTACCAGAAAACATCCCTTGCTCTTAGGACCAAAAACTGCATGTGATTCAACTCCATTTAGGACTGGGAAACAAACGCTAGTTCGCCTTACAACAAACACACTCTGCTTTTGAGAAAAGAGCACTCTTCTACACTACTGTTTTTCCTATAGGGCCAGAACAGTGAGCTTGCTCAGAACAAAACAACTGTGCTTCCTACACACTCGGGCTATATCTAGTTCAACTCTGCTTAGGAAACTGACAAGAACAGTAGCTCCTCTTCTGTCCAATATACTGTACTTGCTGGGAACAGACGAGAGTGCTATTTGCACTGTGTATGGCAATGGTAGCACAATAGTGACTTTCCTTTCCAGAAAACATCCCTTGCTCGTAGGACCAAAAAGTGCATGTGATTCAACTCCATTTAGGACTGGGAAACAAACGCTAGTTCGCCTTACAACAAACACACTCTGCTTTTGAGAAAAGAGCACTCTTCTACACTACTGTGTTTCATATAGGGCCAGAACAGTGAGCTTGCTCAGAAGAAAAGAACTGTGCATCTTACACAAACTTGCCATATCTAGTTAAACTCTGCTTAGGAAACTGACAAGAACAGTAGCTCCTCTTCAGTCTAATACACTGTACTTGCAGGTAGCAGACGCGAGTCCTATTTGCACTGTGTATGGCAATGGGAGCGCAATAGTGACTCCTCTTACCAGAAAACAACTCTTACATATAGGACCAGAAACTGCATGTGATTAAACTCCATTTAGGACTTCGAAACAAACACTAGTTCGCCTTAGAAGAAACACACTGTGCTTTGGAGAAATGAGCACTCTTCTACTCTACTCTGTTTCCTATAGTGCCAGAACTGTGAGCTTGCTCACAACAAAAGAACTGTGCTTCCGACACACACGGGCCATATCTAGTTCAACTCTGCTTAGGAAACTCACAAAAACAGTAGATCCACTTCAGTCCAATACACTGTACATGCTGGGAACAGACACCAGTGCTATTTGCCCTGTGTATGACAATTGGAGCGCAATAGTGACTCTTCTTACGATAAAACAACTCTTGCTCCTAGGACCAGATACTGCATGTTATTGAACTCCATTTAGGACTGGGAAACAAACGCGAGCTCGCCTTACAAGAAACACATTCTGCTTTTGAGAAAAGAGTACTCTTCTACTCTACTGTGTTTCCTATAGGGCCAGAACTGTGAGCTTGCTCAGAAAAAAAGAAGTGTACTTCCTACACACAAGGGCAATATCTATTTCAAATTTGCTTAGGAAACTGACAAGAACAGTAGTTCCTCTTCAGTCCAATACACTGTACATTCTGGGAAGAGACGCGAGTGATATTTGCCCTGTGTATGGCAATGGGAGCACAATAGTGACTCTTCTTACCAGAAAACAACTCTTGCTTGTAGGACCAGAAACTGCATGTAATTCAACTCCATTTAGGACTGGGAAACAAACTCTAGCTCACCTTACAGGAAACACACTCTGCTTTTGAGAAAAGAGCACTCTTCTACTCTTCTGTGTTTCCTATGGGGTCCGAACAATGAGCTTGCTCAGGACAAAAGAACTGTGCTTCCTACACACACGGGCCATATCTAGTTCAACTCTGCTTAGGAAACTGACAAGAACAGTAGCTCCTCTTCAGTCCAATACAGTGTACTTGTTGGCACCAGACGCGAGTGCAATTTTCACAGTTTAAGGCAAAGGGAACCCAATAGTGACTTTCCTTACCAGAAAATATCCCTTGCTCGTAGGACCAAAAACTGCATGTGATTCAACTCCATTTAGGACTGGGAAACAAACGATAGCTCGCCTTACAAGAAACACACTCTGCTTTAGAGAAAAGAGCACTCTTCTACTCTACTGTGTTTCCTATAAGGCCAGAACAGTGAGCTTGCTCAGAACAAAAGAACTGTGCTTCCTACACACTAGGGCTATATCTAGTTCAACTCTGCTTAGGAAACTGACAAGAACAGTAGCTCCTCTTTTGTCCAATACACTGTACTTGCTGGTAACAGACGAGATTGCTATTTGCACTGTGTATGGCAATGGTAGCACAATAGTTACTTTCCTTACCAGAAAACATCCCTTGCTCGTAGGACCAAAACTGCATGTGATTCAACTCCATTTAGGACTGGGAAACAAACGCTAGTTCGCATTACAACAAACACACTCTGCTTTTGAGAAATGAGCAGTCTTCGACTCTACTGTGTTTCCTATAGGGCCAGAACAGTGAGCTTGCTCAGAACAAAAGAACTGTGCTTCCTACACACACGGGCCATATATAGTTCAACTCTGCTTAGGAAACACAGAAGAACAGTAGATCCTCTTCAGTCCAATACACTGCACATGCTGGGAACAGACACCAGTGCTATTTACCCTGTCTATGACAATGGAAGCGCAATAGTGACTCTTCTTACCAGAAAACAACTTTTGCTTCTAGGATCAGAAACTGCATGTGATTCAAACCATTTAGGACTGGGAAACAAACGCTAGCTCGCCTTACAAGAAACACACTCTGCTTTTGAGAAAATAGCACTCTTCTACTCTACTGTGTTTCCTATGGTGTCTGAACAGTGAGCTTGCTCAGAACAAAAGAACTGTGCTTCCTACACACACGGCCCATATCTAGTTCAACTCTGCTTAGGAAACTGACAAAAACAGTAGCTCCTCTTCTGTCCAATACACTGTACTTGCAAGGAACAGTAGCGAGTGTTGTTTGCACTGTGTATGGCAATTGGAGCGCAATAGTTACTCTTCTTACCAGAAAACAACTCTTGCTCATAGGACCAGAAACTGCATGTGATTCAACTCCATTCAGGACTGGGAAAAAAACGCTAGCTCATATTACAAGAAACACACTCTGCTTTAGAGAAAAGAGCACTCTTCTACTCTACTGTGTTTCCTATAGGGCCAGAACATTGAGCTTGCTCAGAACAAAAGAAATGTGCTTTCTACACACACGGGCCATATCTTGTTCAACTGTGCTTTGGAAACTGACAAGAACAGTAGATCCTCTTCTGTCCAATAATCTGTACTTGCAGGGAACAGACGCCAGTGCTATTTGCACTGTGTATGGCAATGGGAGCGCAATAGTGACTCTTCTTACCAGAAAACCACTCTTGCTCATAGGACCAGAAACTGCATGTGATTCAACTCCATTTAGGACTGGGAAACAAACGCTAGCTCGCCTTACAAGAAACACACTCTGCTTTTGAGAAAAGAGCACGCTTCTACTCTACTATGTTTCCTATGGGGTCTGAACAGTGAGCTTGCTCAGAACAAAACAACTGTGCTTCCTACACACGGGCCATATCTAGTTCAACTCTGCTTAGGAAACTGAAAAGAACAGTAGCTCCTATTCTGTCCAATACACTGTACTTGCAAAGATCAGTAGCAAGTGTTGTTTGCACTGTGTATGGGAATGGCAGCGCAATAGTGACTCTTTGCACCAGAAAACAAATCTTGCTCATAGGACCAGAAACTGCATGTAATTCAACTCCATTTAGGACTGGGAAGCAAACGCTAGCTCACCTTACAAGAAACACA
Organism: Peromyscus eremicus; assembly: GCF_949786415.1. Lineage (NCBI taxonomy): Eukaryota > Metazoa > Chordata > Mammalia > Rodentia > Cricetidae > Peromyscus > Peromyscus eremicus. The sequence continues at coordinate 183,197 of NW_026734844.1, forward strand.
CTCTTCTTTGAGAAAAAAGCACTCTTCTACTCTTCTGTGTTTCCTATAGTGCCAGAACAGTAAGCTTGCTCAGAACAAAAGAACTGTGCTTCCTACACACACGGGCAATATCTAGTTCAACTCTGCTTAGGAAACTGACAAGAACAGTAGTTCCTCTTCAGTCCAATACACTGTACTTGCTGGGAACAGACATGAGTGCTATTTGCACTGTGTAAGGCAAAGGGAGCACAATAGTGACTTTCCTTACCAGAAAACATCCCTTGCTCGTAGGACCAAAAACTGCATGTGATTAAACTCCATTTAGGAGTGGGAAACAAACGCTAGCTCACCTAACAAGAAACACACTCTGCTTTAGAGAAAAGAGCACTCTACTACTCTACTGTGTTTCCTATAGGGCCAGAAGAGTGAGCTTGCTCAGAACAAAAGAAGTGTACTTCCTACACACACGGGCCATATCTATTTCAAGTTTGCTTAGGAAACTGACAAGAACAGTACATCCCCTTCAGTCCAATACACTGTACATCCTGGGAACAGACGCGAGTGCTATTTGCCCTGTGTATGGCAATGGGAGCACAATAGTGACTCCTCTTACCAGAAAACAACTCTTGCTTGTAGGAACAGAAAATGCATGTAATTCAAATCCATTTAGGCCTGGGAAACAAACGATAGCTCGCCTTACAAGAAACACACTCTGCTTTAGAGAAAAGAGCACTCTTCTACTCTACTGTGTTTCCTATAAGGCCAGAACAGTGAGCTTGCTCAGAACAAAAGAACTGTGCTTCCTACACACTCGGGCTATATCTAGTTCAACTCTGCTTAGGATACTGACAAGAACAGTAGCTCCTCTTCTGTCCAATACACTGTACTTGGTGGGAACAGACGAGAGTGCTATTTGCACTGTGTATGGCAATGGTAGCACAATAGTGACTTTCCTTACCAGAAAACATCCCTTGCTCGTAGGACCAAAAACTCCATGTGATTCAACTCCATTTAGGACTGGGAAACAAACGCTAGTTCGCCTTACAACAAACACACTCTGCTTTTGAGAAAAGAGCACTCTTCTACACTACTGTGTTTCGTATAGGGCCAGAACAGGGAGCTTGCTCCGAAGAAATGAACTGTGCTTCCTACACAAACGGGCCATATCTATTTAAACTCTGCTTAGGAAACTGACAAGAACAGTAGCTCCTCTTCAGTCCAATACACTGTACTTGCAGGTAGCAGACGCGAGTCCTATTTGCACTGTGTATGGCAATGGAAGCAAAATAGTGACTCCTCTTACCAGAAAACAACTCTTACTTGTAGGACCAGAAACTGCATGTGATTCAACTCCATTTAGGACTTGGAAACAAACGCTAGTTCGCCTTAGAAGAAACACACTCTGCTTTGGAGAAAAGAGCACTCTTCTACTCTTCTGTGTTTCCTATGGGGTCCGAACAGTGAGCTTGCTCAGAACAAAAGAACTGTGCTTCCTACACACACGGGCCATATCTAGTTCAACTCTGCTTAGGAAACTGACAAGAACAGTAGCTCCTCTTCAGTCCAATACACTGTACTTGCTGGGAACAGACGAGAGTGCTATTTGCACTGGGTATGGCAATGGTAGCACAATAGTGACTTTCCTTACCAGAAAACATCCCTTGCTCGTAGGACAAAAATCTGCATGTGATTCAACTCCATTTAGGACTGGGAAACAAACGCTAGCTCACATTACAAGAAACACACTCTGCTTTAGAGAAAAGAGCACTCTTCTACTCTACTGTGTTTCCTATAGGGCCAGAACATTGAGCTTGCTCAGAACAAAAGAAATGTGCTTTCTACACACACGGGCCATATCTTGTTCAACTCTGCTTAGGAAACTGACAAGAACAGTAGATCCTCTTCTGTCCAATAATCTGTACTTGCAGGGAACAGACGCCAGTGCTATTTGCACTGTGTATGGCAATGGGAGCGCAATAGTGACTCTTCTTACCAGAAAACCACTCTTGCTCATAGGACCAGAAACTCCATGTGATTCAACTCCATTTAGGACTGGGAAACAAACGCTAGCTCGCCTTACAAGAAACACACTCTGCTTTTGAGAAAAGAGCACTCTTCTACTCTACTATGTTTCCTATGGGGTCTGAACAGTGAGCTTGCTCAGAACAAAACAACTGTGCTTCCTACACACGGGCCATATCTAGTTCAACTCTGCTTAGGAATCTGACAAGAACAGTAGCTCCTATTCTGTCCATACACTGTACTTGCAAAGATCAGTAGCAAGTGTTGTTTGCACTGTGTATGGCAATGGGAGCGCAATAGTGACTCTTTGCACCAGAAAACAAATCTTGCTCATAGGACCAGAAACTGCATGTAATTCAACTCCATTTAGGACTGGGAAGCAAACGCTAGCTCACCTTACAAGAAACACACTCTCCTTTGAGAAAAGAGCACTCTTCTACTCTTCTGTGTTTCCTATAGTGTCAGAACAGTGAGCTTGCTCAGAACAAAAGAACTGTGCTTCCTACACACACGGGCAATATCTAGTTCAACTCTGCTTAGGAGACTGACAAGAACAGTAGTACCTCTTCAGTCCAATACACTGTACTTGCTGGGAACAGACGTGAGTGCTATTTGCACTGTGTAAGGCAAAGGGAGCACAATAGTGACTTTCCTTACCAGAAAACATCCCTTGCTCGTAGGACCAAAACTGCATGTGATTAAACTCCATTTAGGACTGGGAAACAAACGCTAGCTCACCTAACAAGAAACACACTCTGCTTTAGAGAAAAGAGCACTCTACTACTCTACTGTGTTACCTATAGGGCCAGAACAGTGAGCTTGCTCAGAAGAAAAGAACTGTGCATCCTACACAAACGGGCCATATCTAGTTAAACTCTGCTTAGGAAACTGACAAGAACAGTAGATCCTCTTCAGTCCAATACACTGTACATGCTGGGAACAGGCGCCAGTGCTATTTGCCCTGTGTATGACAATTAGAGCGCAATAGTAACTCTTCTTACCATAAAACAACTCTTGCTTGTAGGACCAGAAACTGCATGTAATTCAACTTCATTTAGGACTGGGAAACAAACGCTAGCTCGCCTTACAAGAACCGTACTCTGCTTTTGAGAAAAGAGCACTCTTCTACTCTTCTGTGTTTCCTATGGGGTCCGAACAGTGAGCTTTCTCAGGACAAAAGAACTGTGCTTCCTACACACACGGGCCATATCTAGTTCAACTCTGCTTAGGAAACTGACAAGAACAGTAGCTCCTCTTCAGTCCAATACAGTGTACTTGCTGGCACCAGACGCGAGTGCAATTTTCACAGTTTAAGGCAAAGGGAACCCAATAGTGACTTTCCTTACCAGAAAATATCCCTTGCTCGTAGGACCAAAAACTGCATGTGATTCAACTCCATTTAGGACTGGGAAACAAACGATAGCTCGCCTTACAAGAAACACACTCTGCTTTAGAGAAAAGAGCACTCTTCTACTCTACTGTGTTTCCTATAAGGCCAGAACAGTGAGCTTGCTCAGAACAAAAGAACTGTGCTTCCTACACACTAGGGCTATATCTAGTTCAACTCTGCTTAGGAAACTGACAAGAACAGTAGCTCCTCTTTTGTCCAATACACTGTACTTGCTGGTAACAGACGAGATTGCTATTTGCACTGTGTATGGCAATGGTAGCACAATAGTTACTTTCCTTTCCAGAAAACATCCCTTGCTCGTAGGACCAAAACTGCATGTGATTCAACTCCATTTAGGACTGGGAAACAAACGCTAGTTCGCATTACAACAAACACACTCTGCTTTTGAGAAATGAGCAGTTTTCGACTCTACTGTGTTTCCTATAGGGCCAGAACAGTGAGCTTGCTCAGAACAAAAGAACTGTGCTTCCTACACACACGGGCCATATATAGTTCAACTCTGCTTAGGAAACACAGAAGAACAGTAGATCCTCTTCAGTCCAATACACTGCACATGCTGGGAACAGACACCAGTGCTATTTACCCTGTCTATGACAATGGAAGCGCAATAGTGACTCTTCTTACCAGAAAACAACTTTTGCTTCTAGGATCAGAAACTGCATGTGATTCAAACCATTTAGGACTGGGAAACAAACGCTAGCTCGCCTTACAAGAAACACACTCTGCTTTTGAGAAAATAGCACTCTTCTACTCTACTGTGTTTCCTATGATGTCTGAACAGTGAGCTTGCTCAGAACAAAAGAACTGTGCTTCCTACACACACGGCCCATATCTAGTTCAACTCTGCTTAGGAAACTGACAAGAACAGTAGCTCCTCTTCTGTCCAATACACTGTACTTGCAAGGAACAGTAGCGAGTGTTGTTTGCACTGTGTATGGCAATTGGAGCGCAATAGTTACTCTTCTTACCAGAAAACAACTCTTGCTCATAGGACCAGAAACTGCATGTGATTCAACTCCATTCAGGACTGGGAAAAAAACGCTAGCTCACATTACAAGAAACACACTCTGCTTTAGAGAAAAGAGCACTCTTCTACTCTACTGTGTTTCCTATAGGGCCAGAACATTGAGCTTGCTCAGAACAAAAGAAATGTGCTTTCTACACACACGGGCCATATCTTGTTCAACTGTGCTTAGGAAACTGACAAGAACAGTAGATCCTCTTCTGTCCAATAATCTGTACTTGCAGGGAACAGACGCCAGTGCTATTTGCACTGTGTATGGCAATGGGAGCGCAATAGTGACTCTTCTTACCAGAAAACCACTCTTGCTCATAGGACCAGAAACTGCATGTGATTCAACTCCATTTAGGACTGGGAAACAAACGCTAGCTCGCCTTACAAGAAACACACTCTGCTTTTGAGAAAAGAGCACGCTTCTACTCTACTATGTTTCCTATGGGGTCTGAACAGTGAGCTTGCTCAGAACAAAACAACTGTGCTTCCTACACACGGGCCATATCTAGTTCAACTCTGCTTAGGAAACTGAAAAGAACAGTAGCTCCTATTCTGTCCAATACACTGTACTTGCAAAGATCAGTAGCAAGTGTTGTTTGCACTGTGTATGGCAATGGCAGCGCAATAGTGACTCTTTGCACCAGAAAACAAATCTTGCTCATAGGACCAGAAACTGCATGTAATTCAACTCCATTTAGGACTGGGAAGCAAACGCTAGCTCACCTTACAAGAAACACACTCTTCTTTGAGAAAAAAGCACTCTTCTACTCTTCTGTGTTTCCTATAGTGCCAGAACAGTAAGCTTGCTCAGAACAAAAGAACTGTGCTTCCTACACACACGGGCAATATCTAGTTCAACTCTGCTTAGGAAACTGACAAGAACAGTAGTTCCTCTTCAGTCCAATACACTGTACTTGCTGGGAACAGACATGAGTGCTATTTGCACTGTGTAAGGCAAAGGGAGCACAATAGTGACTTTCCTTACCAGAAAACATCCCTTGCTCGTAGGACCAAAAACTGCATGTGATTAAACTCCATTTAGGAGTGGGAAACAAACGCTAGCTCACCTAACAAGAAACACACTCTGCTTTAGAGAAAAGAGCACTCTACTACTCTACTGTGTTTCCTATAGGGCCAGAAGAGTGAGCTTGCTCAGAACAAAAGAAGTGTACTTCCTACACACACAGGCCATATCTATTTCAAGTTTGCTTAGGAAACTGACAAGAACAGTAGACCCCTTCAGTCCAATACACTGTACATCCTGGGAACAGACGCGAGTGCTATTTGCCCTGTGTATGGCAATGGGAGCACAATAGTGACTCCTCTTACCAGAAAACAACTCTTGCTTGTAGGACCAGAAACTGCATGTAATTCAAATCCATTTAGGACTGGGAAAAAAACGCTAGCTCACCTTTCAAGAAACACACTCTGCTTTTGAGAAAAGAGCACTCTTCTACTCTACTGTGTTTCCTATAGGGCCAGAACAGTGCGCTTGCTCAGAACAAAAGAACTGTGCTTCCTACACACACGGGCTATATCTAGTTCCACTCTGCTTAGGAAACTGACAAGAACAGTAGCTCCGCTTCAGTCCAATACACTGTACATGCTGGGAGCAGTCGCGAGTGCTATTTGCACTGTGTATGGCAATGGGAGCGCAATAGTGACTCTTCTTACCAGAAAAAAAACTCTTGCTCGTAGGACCAGAAACTGCATGGGATTCAACTCCGTTTCTGACTGGGAAACAAACACTAGCTTGCCTTACAAGAAACACACTCTGCTTTTGAGAATAGAGCACTCTTCTACTCTACTGTGTTTCCTATAAGGCCAGAACAGTGAGCTTGCTCAGAACAAAAGAACTGTGCTTCCTACACACACGGGATATATCTAGTTCATCTCTCTTTAGGAAACTGACAAGAACCATAGCTCCTCTTCAGTCCAATGCACTGTACTTGCTGGGAACAGACGCGAGTGCTATTTGCACTGTGTATGGCAAAAGGAGCACAATAGTGACTTTCCTTACCAGAAAACAACTCTTCCTCATAGGACGAGAAACTGCATGTGATTCAACTCCATTTAGGACTGGGAAACAAACGCTAGTTCGCCTTACAACAAACACACTCTACTTTTGAGAAAAGAGCACTCTTCTACTCTACTGTGTTTCCTATAGGGCCAGAACAGTGAGCTTGCTCAGAAGAAAAGAACTGTGCATCCTACACAAACGGGCCATATCTAGTTAAACTCTGCTTAGGAAACTGACAAGAACAGTAGATCCTCTTCAGTCCAATACACTGTACATGCTGGTAACAGACGCCAGTGTTATTTGCCCTGTGTATGACAATAGGAGCGCAATAGTGACTCTTCTTACCATAAAACAACTCTTGCTCCTAGGACCAGAAACTGCATGTGATTTAACTCCATTTAGGACTGGGAAACAAACGCTAGCTCGCCTTACAAGAAACACATTCTGCTTTTGAGAAAAGAGCACTCTTCTACTCTACTGTGTTTCCTGTAGGGCCAGAACAGTGACCTTGCTCAGAACAAAAGAAGTGTACTTTCTACACACACGGGCCATATCTATTTCAAGTTTGCTTAGGAAACTGACAAGAACAGTAGATCCTCTTCAGTCCAATACACTGTACATCCTGGGAACAGACGCGAGTGCCATTTGCCCTGAGTATGGCAAAGGGAGCACAATAGTGACTCTTCTTTCCAGAAAACAACTCTTGCTCGTAGGACCAGAAACTGCATGTGATTCAACTCCATTTAGGTCTGGGAAGCAAACACTAGGTCGCCTTACACTAAACACACTCGGCTTTTGAGAAAGGAGCACTCTTCTACTCTACTGTGTTTCCTATGGGGTCCGAACGGTGAGCTTGCTCAGAACAAAAGAACTGTGCTTTTTACACACATGGGCCATATCTAGTTCAACTCTGTTTATGAAACTGACAAGAACAGTATCTCCTCTTCAGTCCAATACACTGTACTTGCTGGGAACAGACGCCAGTGCTATTTGCACTGTGTATGTCAATGGGAGCACAATAGTGACTCTTCTTACCAGAAAACAACTCTTGCTCTTAGGACCAGAAACTGCATGTGATTCAACTCCATTTAGGACTGGGAAACAAACGCTAGCTCACCTTACATGAAACACACTCTGCTTTTGAGAAAAGAGCACTCTTCTACTGTACTGTGTCTCCTAAAGGGCCAGAACAGTGAGCTTGCTCAAATAAAAGAACTGTGATTCCTACACACGGGCCATATCTAGTTCAACTCTGCATAGGAAACTGACAAGAACAGTAGCCTCTCTTCAGTCCAATACACTGTACTTGCTCTGAACAGACGCCAGTGCTATTTGCACTGTGTATGGCAATGGGAGCGCAATAGTGACTCTTCTTACCAGAAAACAACTCTTGCTCCTAGGAACAGAAACTTCATGTGATTCAATTCCTTTTAGGACTGGGTAACAAACGCTAGCTCACCTTACAAGAAATACACTCCGTTTTTGAGAAAAGAGCACTCTTCTACTCTACTGTGTTTCCTATACGGCCAGAACAGTGAGCTTGCTCAGAACAAAAGAACTGTGCTTCCTACACACACGGGACATATCTAGTTCAACTCTGCTTAGGAAACTGACAAGAACAGTAGCTCCTCTTCAGTCCAATGCACTGTACTTGCTGGGAACAGACGCGAGTGCTATTTGCACTGTGTATGGCAAAAGGAGCACAATAGTGACTTTCCTTACCAGAAAACAACTCTTGCTCGTAGGACCAGAAACTGCATGTGATTCAACTCCATTTAGGACTGGGAAACAAACGCTAGTTCGCCTTACAACAAACACACTCTGCTTTTGAGAAAAGAGCACTCTTCTACTCTACTGTGTTTCCTATAGGGCCAGAACAGTGAGCTTGCTCAGAAGAAAAGAACTGTGCATACTACACAAATGGGCCATATCTAGTTAAACTCTGCTTAGGAAACTGACACGAACAGTAGCTCCTCTTCAGTCCAATACACTGTACTTGCAGGTAGCAGACGGGAGTCCTATTTGCACTGTGTATGGCAATGGGAGCGCAATAGTGACTCCTCTTACCAGAAAACAACACTTACTTATAGGACCAGAAACTGCATGTGATTAAACTCCATTTAGGACTTGGAAACAAACGCTAGTTCGCCTTAGAAGAAACACACTCTGCTTTGGAGAAAAGAGCAGTCTTCTACTCTATTGTGTTTCCTATAGGGCCAGAACTGTGAGCTTGCTCAGAACAAAAGCACTGTGCTTCCTACACCCACGGGCCATATCTATTTCAAGTTTACTTAGGAAACTGACAAGAACAGTAGATCCTCTTCAGTCCAATACACAGTACATCCTGGGAACAGACGCGAGTGGTATTTGCCCTGTGTATGGCAAAGGGAGCATAATAGTGACTCTTCTTACCAGAAAACAACTCTTGCTTGTAGGACCAGAAACTGCATGTAATTCAACTCCATTTAGGATTGGGAAACAAATGCTAGCTCACCTGACAAGAAATACACTCCGTTTTTGAGAAAAGAGCACTCTTCTACTCTTCTGTGTTTCCTATGGGGTCCGAATAGTGTGCTTGCTCAGAAGAAAAGAACTGTGCTTCCTACACACACGGGCCATATCTAGTTCAACTCTGCTTAGGAAACTGACAAGAACAGTAGCTCCTCTTCAGTCCAATACACTGTACTTGCTGGCAACAGACGCGAGTGCTATTTGCACTGTTTAAGGCAAAGGGAACACAATAGTGACTTTCCTTACCAGAAAACATCCCTTGCTCTTAGGACCAAAAACTGCATGTGATTCAACTCCATTTAGGACTGGGAAACAAACGCTAGTTCGCCTTACAACAAAAACACTCTGCTTTTGAGAAAAGAGCACTCTTCTACACTACTGTGTTTCCTATAGGGCCAGAACAGTGAGCTTGCTCAGAACAAAACAACTGTGCTTCCTACACACTCGGGCTATATCTAGTTCAACTCTGCTTAGGAAACTGACAAGAACAGTAGCTCCTCTTCTGTCCAATATACTGTACTTGCTCGGAACAGACGAGAGTGCTATTTGCACTGTGTATGGCAATGGTAGCACAATAGTGACTTTCCTTTCCAGAAAACATCCCTTGCTCGTAGGACCAAAAAGTGCAAGTGATTCAACTCCATTTAGGACTGGGAAACAAACGCTAGTTCGCCTTACAACAAACACACTCTGCTTTTGAGAAAAGAGCACTCTTCTACACTACTGTGTTTCATATAGGGCCAGAACAGTGAGCTTGCTCAGAAGAAAAGAACTGTGCATCTTACACAAACTTGCCATATCTAGTTAAACTCTGCTTAGGAAACTGACAAGAACAGTAGCTCCTCTTCAGTCTAATACACTGTACTTGCAGGTAGCAGACGCGAGTCCTATTTGCACTGTGTATGGCAATGGGAGCGCAATAGTGACTCCTCTTACCAGAAAACAACTCTTACATATAGGACCAGAAACTGCATGTGATTAAACTCCATTTAGGACTTCGAAACAAACACTAGTTCGCCTTAGAAGAAACACACTGTGCTTTGGAGAAATGAGCACTCTTCTACTCTACTCTGTTTCCTATAGTGCCAGAACTGTGAGCTTGCTCACAACAAAAGAACTGTGCTTCCAACACACACGGGCCATATCTAGTTCAACTCTGCTTAGGAAACTGACAAAAACAGTAGATCCACTTCAGTCCAATACACTGTACATGCTGGGAACAGACACCAGTGCTATTTGCCCTGTGTATGACAAATGGAGCGCAATAGTGACTCTTCTTACGATAAAACAACTCTTGCTCCTAGGACCAGATACTGCATGTTATTGAACTCCATTTAGGACTGGGAAACAAACGCGAGCTTGCCTTACAAGAAACACATTCTGCTTTTGAGAAAAGAGTACTCTTCTACTCTACTGTGTTTCCTATAGGGCCAGAACTGTGAGCTTGCTCAGAAAAAAAGAAGTGTACTTCCTACACACAAGGGCAATATCTATTTCAAATTTGCTTAGGAAACTGACAAGAATAGTAGTTCCTCTTCAGTCCAATACACTGTACCTTCTGGGAAGAGACGCGAGTGATATTTGCCCTGTGTATGGCAATGGGAGCACAATAGTGACTCTTCTTACCAGAAAACAACTCTTGCTTGTAGGACCAGAAACTGCATGTAATTCAACTCCATTTAGGACTGGGAAACAAACTCTAGCTCACCTTACAGGAAACACACTCTGCTTTTGAGAAAAGAGCACTCTTCTACTCTTCTGTGTTTCCTATGGGGTCCGAACAGTGAGCTTGCTCAGGACAAAAGAACTGTGCTTCCTACACACACGGGCCATATCTAGTTCAACTCTGCTTAGGAAACTGACAAGAACAGTAGCTCCTCTTCAGTCCAATACAGTGTACTTGTTGGCACCAGACGCGAGTGCAATTTTCACAGTTTAAGGCAAAGGGAACCCAATAGTGACTTTCCTTACCAGAAAATATCCCTTGCTCGTAGGACCAAAAACTGCATGTGATTCAACTCCATTTAGGACTGGGAAACAAACGATAGCTCGCCTTACAAGAAACACACTCTGCTTTAGAGAAAAGAGCACTCTTCTACTCTACTGTGTTTCCTATAAGGCCAGAACAGTGAGCTTGCTCAGAACAAAAGAACTGTGCTTCCTACACACTAGGGCTATATCTAGTTCAACTCTGCTTAGGAAACTGACAAGAACAGTAGCTCCTCTTTTGTCCAATACACTGTACTTGCTGGTAACAGACGAGATTGCTATTTGCACTGTGTATGGCAATGGTAGCACAATAGTTACTTTCCTTACCAGAAAACATCCCTTGCTCGTAGGACCAAAACTGCATGTGATTCAACTCCATTTAGGACTGGGAAACAAACGCTAGTTCGCATTACAACAAACACACTCTGCTTTTGAGAAATGAGCAGTCTTCGACTCTACTGTGTTTCCTATAGGGCCAGAACAGTGAGCTTGCTCAGAACAAAAGAACTGTGCTTCCTACACACACGGGCCATATATAGTTCAACTCTGCTTAGGAAACACAGAAGAACAGTAGATCCTCTTCAGTCCAATACACTGCACATGCTGGGAACAGACACCAGTGCTATTTACCCTGTCTATGACAATGGAAGCGCAATAGTGACTCTTCTTACCAGAAAACAACTTTTGCTTCTAGGATCAGAAACTGCATGTGATTCAAACCATTTAGGACTGGGAAACAAACGCTAGCTCGCCTTACAAGAAACACACTCTGCTTTTGAGAAAATAGCACTCTTCTACTCTACTGTGTTTCCTATGGTGTCTGAACAGTGAGCTTGCTCAGAACAAAAGAACTGTGCTTCCTACACACACGGCCCATATCTAGTTCAACTCTGCTTAGGAAACTGACAAAAACAGTAGCTCCTCTTCTGTCCAATACACTGTACTTGCAAGGAACAGTAGCGAGTGTTGTTTGCACTGTGTATGGCAATTGGAGCGCAATAGTTACTCTTCTTACCAGAAAACAACTCTTGCTCATAGGACCAGAAACTGCATGTGATTCAACTCCATTCAGGACTGGGAAAAAAACGCTAGCTCATATTACAAGAAACACACTCTGCTTTAGAGAAAAGAGCACTCTTCTACTCTACTGTGTTTCCTATAGGGCCAGAACATTGAGCTTGCTCAGAACAAAAGAAATGTGCTTTCTACACACACGGGCCATATCTTGTTCAACTGTGCTTTGGAAACTGACAAGAACAGTAGATCCTCTTCTGTCCAATAATCTGTACTTGCAGGGAACAGACGCCAGTGCTATTTGCACTGTGTATGGCAATGGGAGCGCAATAGTGACTCTTCTTACCAGAAAACCACTCTTGCTCATAGGACCAGAAACTGCATGTGATTCAACTCCATTTAGGACTGGGAAACAAACGCTAGCTCGCCTTACAAGAAACACACTCTGCTTTTGAGAAAAGAGCACGCTTCTACTCTACTATGTTTCCTATGGGGTCTGAACAGTGAGCTTGCTCAGAACAAAACAACTGTGCTTCCTACACACGGGCCATATCTAGTTCAACTCTGCTTAGGAAACTGAAAAGAACAGTAGCTCCTATTCTGTCCAATACACTGTACTTGCAAAGATCAGTAGCAAGTGTTGTTTGCACTGTGTATGGGAATGGCAGCGCAATAGTGACTCTTTGCACCAGAAAACAAATCTTGCTCATAGGACCAGAAACTGCATGTAATTCAACTCCATTTAGGACTGGGAAGCAAACGCTAGCTCACCTTACAAGAAACACACTCTTCTTTGAGAAAAAAGCACTCTTCTACTCTTCTGTGTTTCCTATAGTGCCAGAACAGTAAGCTTGCTCAGAACAAAAGAACTGTGCTTCCTACACACACGGGCAATATCTAGTTCAACTCTGCTTAGGAAACTGACAAGAACAGTAGTTCCTCTTCAGTCCAATACACTGTACTTGCTGGGAACAGACATGAGTGCTATTTGCACTGTGTAAGGCAAAGGGAGCACAATAGTGACTTTCCTTACCAGAAAACATCCCTTGCTCGTAGGACCAAAAACTGCATGTGATTAAACTCCATTTAGGAGTGGGAAACAAACGCTAGCTCACCTAACAAGAAACACACTCTGCTTTAGAGAAAAGAGCACTCTACTACTCTACTGTGTTTCCTATAGGGCCAGAAGAGTGAGCTTGCTCAGAACAAAAGAAGTGTACTTCCTACACACACGGGCCATATCTATTTCAAGTTTGCTTAGGAAACTGACAAGAACAGTACATCCCCTTCAGTCCAATACACTGTACATCCTGGGAACAGACACGAGTGCTATTTGCCCTGTGTATGGCAATGGGAGCACAATAGTGACTCCTCTTACCAGAAAACAACTCTTGCTTGTAGGAACAGAAAATGCATGTAATTCAAATCCATTTAGGACTGGGAAACAAACGATAGCTCGCCTTACAAGAAACACACTCTGCTTTAGAGAAAAGAGCACTCTTCTACTCTACTGTGTTTCCTATAAGGCCAGAACAGTGAGCTTGCTCAGAACAAAAGAACTGTGCTTCCTACACACTCGGGCTATATCTAGTTCAACTCTGCTTAGGATACTGACAAGAACAGTAGCTCCTCTTCTGTCCAATACACTGTACTTGGTGGGAACAGACGAGAGTGCTATTTGCACTGTGTATGGCAATGGTAGCACAATAGTGACTTTCCTTACCAGAAAACATCCCTTGCTCGTAGGACCAAAAACTCCATGTGATTCAACTCCATTTAGGACTGGGAAACAAACGCTAGTTCGCCTTACAACAAACACACTCTGCTTTTGAGAAAAGAGCACTCTTCTACACTACTGTGTTTCGTATAGGGCCAGAACAGGGAGCTTGCTCCGAAGAAATGAACTGTGCTTCCTACACAAACGGGCCATATCTATTTAAACTCTGCTTAGGAAACTGACAAGAACAGTAGCTCCTCTTCAGTCCAATACACTGTACTTGCAGGTAGCAGACGCGAGTCCTATTTGCACTGTGTATGGCAATGGAAGCAAAATAGTGACTCCTCTTACCAGAAAACAACTCTTACTTGTAGGACCAGAAACTGCATGTGATTCAACTCCATTTAGGACTTGGAAACAAACGCTAGTTCGCCTTAGAAGAAACACACTCTGCTTTGGAGAAAAGAGCACTCTTCTACTCTTCTGTGTTTCCTATGGGGTCCGAACAGTGAGCTTGCTCAGAACAAAAGAACTGTGCTTCCTACACACACGGGCCATATCTAGTTCAACTCTGCTTAGGAAACTGACAAGAACAGTAGCTCCTCTTCAGTCCAATACACTGTACTTGCTGGGAACAGACGAGAGTGCTATTTGCACTGGGTATGGCAATGGTAGCACAATAGTGACTTTCCTTACCAGAAAACATCCCTTGCTCGTAGGACAAAAATCTGCATGTGATTCAACTCCATTTAGGACTGGGAAACAAACGCTAGCTCACATTACAAGAAACACACTCTGCTTTAGAGAAAAGAGCACTCTTCTACTCTACTGTGTTTCCTATAGGGCCAGAACATTGAGCTTGCTCAGAACAAAAGAAATGTGCTTTCTACACACACGGGCCATATCTTGTTCAACTCTGCTTAGGAAACTGACAAGAACAGTAGATCCTCTTCTGTCCAATAATCTGTACTTGCAGGGAACAGACGCCAGTGCTATTTGCACTGTGTATGGCAATGGGAGCGCAATAGTGACTCTTCTTACCAGAAAACCACTCTTGCTCATAGGACCAGAAACTCCATGTGATTCAACTCCATTTAGGACTGGGAAACAAACGCTAGCTCGCCTTACAAGAAACACACTCTGCTTTTGAGAAAAGAGCACTCTTCTACTCTACTATGTTTCCTATGGGGTCTGAACAGTGAGCTTGCTCAGAACAAAACAACTGTGCTTCCTACACACGGGCCATATCTAGTTCAACTCTGCTTAGGAATCTGACAAGAACAGTAGCTCCTATTCTGTCCATACACTGTACTTGCAAAGATCAGTAGCAAGTGTTGTTTGCACTGTGTATGGCAATGGGAGCGCAATAGTGACTCTTTGCACCAGAAAAAAATCTTGCTCATAGGACCAGAAACTGCATGTAATTCAACTCCATTTAGGACTGGGAAGCAAACGCTAGCTCAACTTACAAGAAACACACTCTGCTTTTGAGAAAAGAGCACTCTTCTACTCTTCTGTGTTTCCTATGGGGTCCAAACAGTGAGCTTGCTCAGAACAAAAGAACTGTGCTTCCTACACACACGGGCCATATCTAGTTCAACTCTGCTTAGGAAACTGACAAGAACAGTAGCTCCTCTTCAGTCCAATACACTGTACTTGCTGGGAACAGACGCGAGTGCTATTTGCACTGTTTAAGGCAAAGAGAACACAATAGTGACTTTCCTTACCAGAAAACATCCCTTGCTCATAGGACCAAAAACTGCATGTGATTCAACTCCATTTAGGACTGGGAAACAAATGATAGCTCACCTTACAAGAAACACACTCTGCTTTAGAGAAAAGAGCACTTTTCTACTCTACTGTGTTTCCTATAAGGCCAGAACAGTGAGCTTGCTCAGAACAAAAGAACTGTGCTTCCTACACACTCGGGCTATATCTAGTTCAACTCTGCTTAGGAAACTGACAAGAACAGTAGCTCCTCTTCTGTCCAATACACTGTACTAGCTGGGAACAAACGAGAGTGCTATTTGCACTGTGTATGGCAATGGTAGCACAATAGTGACTTTCCTTACCAGAAAATATCCCTTGCTTGTAGGACCAAAAACTGCATGTGATTCAACTCCATTTAGGACTGGGAAACAAACGCTAGTTCGGCTTACAACAAACACACTCTACTTTGGAGAAAAGAGCACTCTTCTACACTGCTGTGTTTCCTATAGGGCCAGAACAGTGAGCTTGCTCAGAAGAAAAGAACTGTGCATCCTACACAAACGGGCCATATCTAGTTAAACTCGGCTTAGGAAACTGACAAGAACAGTAGCTCCTCTTCAGTCCAATACACTGTACTTGCAGGTTGCAGACGTGAGTCCTATTTGCACTGTGTATGGCAATGGGAGAACAATAGTGACTCCTCTTACCAGAAAACAACTCTTACTTTTAGGACCAGAAACTGCATGTGATTCAACTCCATTTAGGACTTGGAAACAAACGCTAGTTCGCCTTAGAAGAAACACACTCTGCTTTGGAGAAAAGAGCACTCTTCTACTCTACTGTGTTTCCTATAGGGCCAGAACTGTGAGCTTGCTCAGAACAAAAGAACTGTGCTTCCTACACACACGGGCCATATCTAGTTCAACTCTGCTTAGGAAACTGACAAGAACAGTAGATCCTCTTCAGTCCAATACACTGTACATGCTTGGAACAGACGCTAGTGCTATTTGCCCTGTGTATGACAATTGGAGAGCAATAGTGACTCTTCTTACCATAAAACAACTCTTGCTCCTAGGAACAGAAACTGCATGTGATTGAATTCCATTTAGGACTGGGAAACAAACGCTAGCTCGCCTTACAAGAAACACATTCTGCTTTTGAGAAAAGAGCACTCTTCTACTCTACTGTGTTTCCTATAAGGCCAGAAGAGTGAGCTTGCTCAGAACAAAAGAAGTGTACTTCCTACACACACGGGCCATATCTATTTCAAGTTTGCTTAGGAAACTGACAAGATCAATAGATCCTCTTCAGTCCAATACACTGTACATCCTGGGAACAGACGCGAGTGCTATTTGCCCTTTGTATGGCAATGGGAGCACAATAGTGACTCTTCTTACCAGAAAACAACTCTTGCTTGTAGGACCAGAAACTGCATGTAATTCAACTCCATTTAGGACTGGGAAACAAACGCTAGCTCACCTTACAAGAAACACACTCTGCTTTAAAGAAAAGAGCACAGTTCTACTCTACTGTGTTTCTTATAAGGCCAGAACAGTGAGCTTGCTCAGAACAAAAGAACTGTGCTTCCTACACACTCAGACTATATCTAGTTCAACTCTGCTTAGGAAACTGACAAGAACAGTAGCTCCTCTTCTGTCCAATACACTGTACTTGGTGGGAACAGATGAGAGTGCTATTTGCACTGTGTATGGCAATGGTAGCACAATAGTGACTTTCCTTACCAGAAAACATCCCTTGCTCGTAGGACCACAAACTGCATGTGATTCAACGCCATTTAGGACTGGGAAACAAACGCTAGTTCGCCTTACAACAAACACACTCTGCTTTTGAGAAAAGAGCACTCTTCTACTCTTCTGTGTTTCCTATGGGGTCCGAACAGTGAGCTTGCTCAGAACAAAGGAACTGTGCTTCCTACACACACGGGCCATATCTAGTTCAACTCTGCTTAGGAAACTGACAAGAACAGTAGCTCCTCTTCAGTCCAATACACTGTACTTGCTGGGAACAGACGCGAGTGCTATTTGCACTGTTTAAGGCAAAGAGAACACAATAGTGACTTTCCTTACCAGAAATATTCCTTGCTCATAGGACCAAAAACTGCATGTGATTCAACTCCATTTAGGACTGGGAAACAAATGATAGCTCACCTTACAAGAAACACACTCTGCTTTAGAGAAAAGACCACTTTTCTACTCTACTGTGTTTCCTATAAGGCCAGAACAGTGAGCTTGCTCAGAACAAAAGAACTGTGCTTCCTACACACTCGGGCTATATCTAGTTCAACTCTGCTTAGGAAACTGACAAGAACAGTAGCTCCTCTTCTGTCCAATGCACTGTACTAGCTGGGAACAAACGAGAGTGCTATTTGCACTGTGTATGGCAATGGTAGCACAATAGTGACTTTCCTTACCAGAAAATATCCCTTGCTCGTAGGACCAAAAACTGCATGTGATTCAACTCCATTTAGGACTGGGAAACAAACGCTAGTTCGGCTTACAACAAACACACTCTACTTTGGAGAAAAGAGCACTCTTCTACACTACTGTGTTTCCTATAGGGCCAGAACAGTGAGCTTGCTCAGAAGAAAAGAACTGTGCATCCTACACAAACGGGCCATATCTAGTTAAACTCTGCTTAGGAAACTGACAAGAACAGTAGCTCCTCTTCAGTCCAATACACTGTACTTGCAGGTTGCAGACCTGAGTCCTATTTGCACTGTGTATGGCAATGGGAGCACAAGAGTGACTCCTCTTACCAGAAAACTACTCTTACTTATAGGACCAGAAACTGCATGTGATTCAACTCCATTTAGGACTTGGAAACAAACGCTAGTTCGCCTTAGAAGAAACACACTCTGCTTTGGAGAAAAGAGCACTCTTCTACTCTACTGTGTTTCCTATAGGGCCAGAACTGTGAGCTTGCTCAGAACAAAAGAACTGTGCTTCCTACACACACGGGCCATATCTAGTTCAACTCTGCTTAGGAAACTGACAAGAACAGTAGATCCTCTTCAGTCCAATACACTGTACATGCTTGGAACAGACGCCAGTGCTATTTGCCCTGTGTATGACAATTGGAGAGCAATAGTGACTCTTCTTACCATAAAACAACTCTTGCTCCTAGGAACAGAAACTGCATGTGATTGAACTCCATTTAGGACTTGGAAACAAACGCTAGCTCGCCTTACAAGAAACACATTCTGCTTTTGAGAAAAGAGCACTCTTCTACTCTACTGTGTTTCCTATAAGGCCAGAAGAGTGAGCTTGCTCAGAACAAAAGAAGTGTACTTCCTACACACACGGGCCATATCTATTTCAAGTTTGCTTAGGAAACTGACAAGAACAGTAGATCCTCTTCAGTCCAATACACTGTACATCCTGGGAACAGACGCGAGTGCTATTTGCCCTTTGTATGGCAATGGGAGCACAATAGTGACTCTTCTTACCAGAAAACAACTCTTGCTTGTAGGACCAGAAACTGCATGTAATTCAACTCCATTTAGGACTGGGAAACAAACTCTAGCTCACCTTACAAGAAACACACTCTGCTTTAGAGAAAAGAGCACACTTCTACTCTACTGTGTTTCTTATAAGGCCAGAACAGTGAGCTTGCTCAGAACAAAAGAACTGTGCTTCCTACACACTCAGGCTATATCTAGTTCAACTCTGCTTAGGAAACTGACAAGAACAGTAGCTCCTCTTCTGTCCAATACGCTGTACTTGGTGGGAACAGACGAGAGTGCTATTTGCACTGTGTATGGCAATGGGAGCACAATAGTGACTTTCCTTACCAGAAAACATCCCTTGCTCATAGGACCAAAAACTGCATGTGATTCAACTCCATTTAGGACTGGGAAACAAACGCTAGTTCGCCTTACAACAAACACACTCTTCTTTTGAGAAAAGAGCACTCTTCTACACTACTGTGTTTCCTATAGGGCCAGAAAAGGGAGCTTGCTCAGAAGAAAAGAACTGTGCCTCCTACACAAACGGGCCATATCTTGTTCAACTCTGCTTAGGAAACTGACAAGAACAGTAGATCCTCTTCTGTCCAATTATCTGTACTTTCAGGGAAGAGACGCCAGTGCTATTTGCACTGTGTATGGCAATGGGAGCACAATAGTGACTCCTCTTAACAGAAAACAACTCTTACTTATAGGACCAGAAACTGCATGTGATACAACTCCATTTAGGACTTGGAAACAAACGCTAGTTCGCCTTAGAAGAAACACACTCTGCTTTGGAGAAAAGAGCACTCTTCTACTCTTCTGTGTTTCCTATGGGGTCCGAACAGTGAGCTTGCTCAGAACAATAGAACTGTGCTTCCTACACACACGGGCCATATCTAGTTCAACTCTGCTTAGGAAACTGACAAGAACAGTAGCTCCTCTTCAGTCCAATACACTGTACTTGCTGGGAACAGACGAGAGTGCTATTTGCACTGCGTATGGCAATGGTAGCACAATAGTGACTTTCCTTACCAGAAAACATCCCTTGCTCGTAGGACCAAAAACTCCATGTGATTCAACTCCATTTAGGACTGGGAAACAAACGCTAGTTCGCCTTACAACAAACACACTCTGCTTTTGAGAAAAGAGCACTCTTCTACACTACTGTGTTTCGTATAGGGCCAGAACAGGGAGCTTGCTCCGAAGAAATGAACTGTGCTTCCTACACAAACGGGCCATATCTATTTAAACTCTGCTTAGGAAACTGACAAGAACAGTAGCTCCTCTTCAGTCCAATACACTGTACTTGCAGGTAGCAGACGCGAGTCCTATTTGCACTGTGTATGGCAATGGAAGCAAAATAGTGACTCCTCTTACCAGAAAACAACTCTTACTTGTAGGACCAGAAACTGCATGTGATTCAACTCCATTTAGGACTTGGAAACAAACGCTAGTTCGCCTTAGAAGAAACACACTCTGCTTTGGAGAAAAGAGCACTCTTCTACTCTTCTGTGTTTCCTATGGGGTCCGAACAGTGAGCTTGCTCAGAACAAAAGAACTGTGCTTCCTACACACACGGGCCATATCTAGTTCAACTCTGCTTAGGAAACTGACAAGAACAGTAGCTCCTCTTCAGTCCAATACACTGTACTTGCTGGGAACAGACGAGAGTGCTATTTGCACTGGGTATGGCAATGGTAGCACAATAGTGACTTTCCTTACCAGAAAACATCCCTTGCTCGTAGGACAAAAATCTGCATGTGATTCAACTCCATTTAGGACTGGGAAACAAACGCTAGCTCACATTACAAGAAACACACTCTGCTTTAGAGAAAAGAGCACTCTTCTACTCTACTGTGTTTCCTATAGGGCCAGAACATTGAGCTTGCTCAGAACAAAAGAAATGTGCTTTCTACACACACGGGCCATATCTTGTTCAACTCTGCTTAGGAAACTGACAAGAACAGTAGATCCTCTTCTGTCCAATAATCTGTACTTGCAGGGAACAGACGCCAGTGCTATTTGCACTGTGTATGGCAATGGGAGCGCAATAGTGACTCTTCTTACCAGAAAACCACTCTTGCTCATAGGACCAGAAACTCCATGTGATTCAACTCCATTTAGGACTGGGAAACAAACGCTAGCTCGCCTTACAAGAAACACACTCTGCTTTTGAGAAAAGAGCACTCTTCTACTCTACTATGTTTCCTATGGGGTCTGAACAGTGAGCTTGCTCAGAACAAAACAACTGTGCTTCCTACACACGGGCCATATCTAGTTCAACTCTGCTTAGGAATCTGACAAGAACAGTAGCTCCTATTCTGTCCATACACTGTACTTGCAAAGATCAGTAGCAAGTGTTGTTTGCACTGTGTATGGCAATGGGAGCGCAATAGTGACTCTTTGCACCAGAAAACAAATCTTGCTCATAGGACCAGAAACTGCATGTAATTCAACTCCATTTAGGACTGGGAAGCAAACGCTAGCTCACCTTACAAGAAACACACTCTCCTTTGAGAAAAGAGCACTCTTCTACTCTTCTGTGTTTCCTATAGTGTCAGAACAGTGAGCTTGCTCAGAACAAAAGAACTGTGCTTCCTACACACACGGGCAATATCTAGTTCAACTCTGCTTAGGAGACTGACAAGAACAGTAGTACCTCTTCAGTCCAATACACTGTACTTGCTGGGAACAGACGTGAGTGCTATTTGCACTGTGTAAGGCAAAGGGAGCACAATAGTGACTTTCCTTACCAGAAAACATCCCTTGCTCGTAGGACCAAAACTGCATGTGATTAAACTCCATTTAGGACTGGGAAACAAACGCTAGCTCACCTAACAAGAAACACACTCTGCTTTAGAGAAAAGAGCACTCTACTACTCTACTGTGTTACCTATAGGGCCAGAACAGTGAGCTTGCTCAGAAGAAAAGAACTGTGCATCCTACACAAACGGGCCATATCTAGTTAAACTCTGCTTAGGAAACTGACAAGAACAGTAGATCCTCTTCAGTCCAATACACTGTACATGCTGGGAACAGGCGCCAGTGCTATTTGCCCTGTGTATGACAATTAGAGCGCAATAGTAACTCTTCTTACCATAAAACAACTCTTGCTTGTAGGACCAGAAACTGCATGTAATTCAACTTCATTTAGGACTGGGAAACAAACGCTAGCTCGCCTTACAAGAACCGTACTCTGCTTTTGAGAAAAGAGCACTCTTCTACTCTTCTGTGTTTCCTATGGGGTCCGAACAGTGAGCTTTCTCAGGACAAAAGAACTGTGCTTCCTACACACACGGGCCATATCTAGTTCAACTCTGCTTAGGAAACTGACAAGAACAGTAGCTCCTCTTCAGTCCAATACAGTGTACTTGCTGGCACCAGACGCGAGTGCAATTTTCACAATTTAAGGCAAAGGGAACCCAATAGTGACTTTCCTTACCAGAAAATATCCCTTGCTCGTAGGACCAAAAACTGCATGTGATTCAACTCCATTTAGGACTGGGAAACAAACGATAGCTCGCCTTACAAGAAACACACTCTGCTTTAGAGAAAAGAGCACTCTTCTACTCTACTGTGTTTCCTATAAGGCCAGAACAGTGAGCTTGCTCAGAACAAAAGAACTGTGCTTCCTACACACTAGGGCTATATCTAGTTCAACTCTGCTTAGGAAACTGACAAGAACAGTAGCTCCTCTTTTGTCCAATACACTGTACTTGCTGGTAACAGACGAGATTGCTATTTGCACTGTGTATGGCAATGGTAGCACAATAGTTACTTTCCTTTCCAGAAAACATCCCTTGCTCGTAGGACCAAAACTGCATGTGATTCAACTCCATTTAGGACTGGGAAACAAACGCTAGTTCGCATTACAACAAACACACTCTGCTTTTGAGAAATGAGCAGTCTTCGACTCTACTGTGTTTCCTATAGGGCCAGAACAGTGAGCTTGCTCAGAACAAAAGAACTGTGCTTCCTACACACACGGGCCATATATAGTTCAACTCTGCTTAGGAAACACAGAAGAACAGTAGATCCTCTTCAGTCCAATACACTGCACATGCTGGGAACAGACACCAGTGCTATTTACCCTGTCTATGACAATGGAAGCGCAATAGTGACTCTTCTTACCAGAAAACAACTTTTGCTTCTAGGATCAGAAACTGCATGTGATTCAAACCATTTAGGACTGGGAAACAAACGCTAGCTCGCCTTACAAGAAACACACTCTGCTTTTGAGAAAATAGCACTCTTCTACTCTACTGTGTTTCCTATGGTGTCTGAACAGTGAGCTTGCTCAGAACAAAAGAACTGTGCTTCCTACACACACGGCCCATATCTAGTTCAACTCTGCTTAGGAAACTGACAAGAACAGTAGCTCCTCTTCTGTCCAATACACTGTACTTGCAAGGAACAGTAGCGAGTGTTGTTTGCACTGTGTATGGCAATTGGAGCGCAATAGTTACTCTTCTTACCAGAAAACAACTCTTGCTCATAGGACCAGAAACTGCATGTGATTCAACTCCATTCAGGACTGGGAAAAAAACGCTAGCTCACATTACAAGAAACACACTCTGCTTTAGAGAAAAGAGCACTCTTCTACTCTACTGTGTTTCCTATAGGGCCAGAACATTGAGCTTGCTCAGAACAAAAGAAATGTGCTTTCTACACACACGGGCCATATCTTGTTCAACTGTGCTTAGGAAACTGACAAGAACAGTAGATCCTCTTCTGTCCAATAATCTGTACTTGCAGGGAACAGACGCCAGTGCTATTTGCACTGTGTATGGCAATGGGAGCGCAATAGTGACTCTTCTTACCAGAAAACCACTCTTGCTCATAGGACCAGAAACTGCATGTGATTCAACTCCATTTAGGACTGGGAAACAAACGCTAGCTCGCCTTACAAGAAACACACTCTGCTTTTGAGAAAAGAGCACGCTTCTACTCTACTATGTTTCCTATGGGGTCTGAACAGTGAGCTTGCTCAGAACAAAACAACTGTGCTTCCTACACACGGGCCATATCTAGTTCAACTCTGCTTAGGAAACTGAAAAGAACAGTAGCTCCTATTCTGTCCAATACACTGTACTTGCAAAGATCAGTAGCAAGTGTTGTTTGCACTGTGTATGGCAATGGCAGCGCAATAGTGACTCTTTGCACCAGAAAACAAATCTTGCTCATAGGACCAGAAACTGCATGTAATTCAACTCCATTTAGGACTGGGAAGCAAACGCTAGCTCACCTTACAAGAAACACACTCTTCTTTGAGAAAAAAGCACTCTTCTACTCTTCTGTGTTTCCTATAGTGCCAGAACAGTAAGCTTGCTCAGAACAAAAGAACTGTGCTTCCTACACACACGGGCAATATCTAGTTCAACTCTGCTTAGGAAACTGACAAGAACAGTAGTTCCTCTTCAGTCCAATACACTGTACTTGCTGGGAACAGACATGAGTGCTATTTGCACTGTGTAAGGCAAAGGGAGCACAATAGTGACTTTCCTTACCAGAAAACATCCCTTGCTCGTAGGACCAAAAACTGCATGTGATTAAACTCCATTTAGGAGTGGGAAACAAACGCTAGCTCACCTAACAAGAAACACACTCTGCTTTAGAGAAAAGAGCACTCTACTACTCTACTGTGTTTCCTATAGGGCCAGAAGAGTGAGCTTGCTCAGAACAAAAGAAGTGTACTTCCTACACACACAGGCCATATCTATTTCAAGTTTGCTTAGGAAACTGACAAGAACAGTAGACCCCTTCAGTCCAATACACTGTACATCCTGGGAACAGACGCGAGTGCTATTTGCCCTGTGTATGGCAATGGGAGCACAATAGTGACTCCTCTTACCAGAAAACAACTCTTGCTTGTAGGACCAGAAACTGCATGTAATTCAAATCCATTTAGGACTGGGAAAAAAACGCTAGCTCACCTTTCAAGAAACACACTCTGCTTTTGAGAAAAGAGCACTCTTCTACTCTACTGTGTTTCCTATAGGGCCAGAACAGTGCGCTTGCTCAGAACAAAAGAACTGTGCTTCCTACACACACGGGCTATATCTAGTTCCACTCTGCTTAGGAAACTGACAAGAACAGTAGCTCCGCTTCAGTCCAATACACTGTACATGCTGGGAGCAGTCGCGAGTGCTATTTGCACTGTGTATGGCAATGGGAGCGCAATAGTGACTCTTCTTACCAGAAAAAAAACTCTTGCTCGTAGGACCAGAAACTGCATGGGATTCAACTCCGTTTCTGACTGGGAAACAAACACTAGCTTGCCTTACAAGAAACACACTCTGCTTTTGAGAATAGAGCACTCTTCTACTCTACTGTGTTTCCTATAAGGCCAGAACAGTGAGCTTGCTCAGAACAAAAGAACTGTGCTTCCTACACACACGGGATATATCTAGTTCATCTCTCTTTAGGAAACTGACAAGAACCATAGCTCCTCTTCAGTCCAATGCACTGTACTTGCTGGGAACAGACGCGAGTGCTATTTGCACTGTGTATGGCAAAAGGAGCACAATAGTGACTTTCCTTACCAGAAAACAACTCTTCCTCATAGGACGAGAAACTGCATGTGATTCAACTCCATTTAGGACTGGGAAACAAACGCTAGTTCGCCTTACAACAAACACACTCTACTTTTGAGAAAAGAGCACTCTTCTACTCTACTGTGTTTCCTATAGGGCCAGAACAGTGAGCTTGCTCAGAAGAAAAGAACTGTGCATCCTACACAAACGGGCCATATCTAGTTAAACTCTGCTTAGGAAACTGACAAGAACAGTAGATCCTCTTCAGTCCAATACACTGTACATGCTGGGAACAGACGCCAGTGTTATTTGCCCTGTGTATGACAATAGGAGCGCAATAGTGACTCTTCTTACCATAAAACAACTCTTGCTCCTAGGACCAGAAACTGCATGTGATTTAACTCCATTTAGGACTGGGAAACAAACGCTAGCTCGCCTTACAAGAAACACATTCTGCTTTTGAGAAAAGAGCACTCTTCTACTCTACTGTGTTTCCTGTAGGGCCAGAACAGTGACCTTGCTCAGAACAAAAGAAGTGTACTTTCTACACACACGGGCCATATCTATTTCAAGTTTGCTTAGGAAACTGACAAGAACAGTAGATCCTCTTCAGTCCAATACACTGTACATCCTGGGAACAGACGCGAGTGCCATTTGCCCTGAGTATGGCAAAGGGAGCACAATAGTGACTCTTCTTTCCAGAAAACAACTCTTGCTCGTAGGACCAGAAACTGCATGTGATTCAACTCCATTTAGGTCTGGGAAGCAAACACTAGGTCGCCTTACACTAAACACACTCGGCTTTTGAGAAAGGAGCACTCTTCTACTCTACTGTGTTTCCTATGGGGTCCGAACGGTGAGCTTGCTCAGAACAAAAGAACTGTGCTTTTTACACACATGGGCCATATCTAGTTCAACTCTGTTTATGAAACTGACAAGAACAGTATCTCCTCTTCAGTCCAATACACTGTACTTGCTGGGAACAGACGCCAGTGCTATTTGCACTGTGTATGTCAATGGGAGCACAATAGTGACTCTTCTTACCAGAAAACAACTCTTGCTCTTAGGACCAGAAACTGCATGTGATTCAACTCCATTTAGGACTGGGAAACAAACGCTAGCTCACCTTACATGAAACACACTCTGCTTTTGAGAAAAGAGCACTCTTCTACTGTACTGTGTCTCCTAAAGGGCCAGAACAGTGAGCTTGCTCAAATAAAAGAACTGTGATTCCTACACACGGGCCATATCTAGTTCAACTCTGCATAGGAAACTGACAAGAACAGTAGCCTCTCTTCAGTCCAATACACTGTACTTGCTCTGAACAGACGCCAGTGCTATTTGCACTGTGTATGGCAATGGGAGCGCAATAGTGACTCTTCTTACCAGAAAACAACTCTTGCTCCTAGGAACAGAAACTTCATGTGATTCAATTCCTTTTAGGACTGGGTAACAAACGCTAGCTCACCTTACAAGAAATACACTCCGTTTTTGAGAAAAGAGCACTCTTCTACTCTACTGTGTTTCCTATACGGCCAGAACAGTGAGCTTGCTCAGAACAAAAGAACTGTGCTTCCTACACACACGGGACATATCTAGTTCAACTCTGCTTAGGAAACTGACAAGAACAGTAGCTCCTCTTCAGTCCAATGCACTGTACTTGCTGGGAACAGACGCGAGTGCTATTTGCACTGTGTATGGCAAAAGGAGCACAATAGTGACTTTCCTTACCAGAAAACAACTCTTGCTCGTAGGACCAGAAACTGCATGTGATTCAACTCCATTTAGGACTGGGAAACAAACGCTAGTTCGCCTTACAACAAACACACTCTGCTTTTGAGAAAAGAGCACTCTTCTACTCTACTGTGTTTCCTATAGGGCCAGAACAGTGAGCTTGCTCAGAAGAAAAGAACTGTGCATACTACACAAATGGGCCATATCTAGTTAAACTCTGCTTAGGAAACTGACACGAACAGTAGCTCCTCTTCAGTCCAATACACTGTACTTGCAGGTAGCAGACGGGAGTCCTATTTGCACTGTGTATGGCAATGGGAGCGCAATAGTGACTCCTCTTACCAGAAAACAACACTTACTTATAGGACCAGAAACTGCATGTGATTAAACTCCATTTAGGACTTGGAAACAAACGCTAGTTCGCCTTAGAAGAAACACACTCTGCTTTGGAGAAAAGAGCAGTCTTCTACTCTATTGTGTTTCCTATAGGGCCAGAACTGTGAGCTTGCTCAGAACAAAAGCACTGTGCTTCCTACACCCACGGGCCATATCTATTTCAAGTTTACTTAGGAAACTGACAAGAACAGTAGATCCTCTTCAGTCCAATACACAGTACATCCTGGGAACAGACGCGAGTGGTATTTGCCCTGTGTATGGCAAAGGGAGCATAATAGTGACTCTTCTTACCAGAAAACAACTCTTGCTTGTAGGACCAGAAACTGCATGTAATTCAACTCCATTTAGGATTGGGAAACAAATGCTAGCTCACCTGACAAGAAATACACTCCGTTTTTGAGAAAAGAGCACTCTTCTACTCTTCTGTGTTTCCTATGGGGTCCGAATAGTGTGCTTGCTCAGAAGAAAAGAACTGTGCTTCCTACACACACGGGCCATATCTAGTTCAACTCTGCTTAGGAAACTGACAAGAACAGTAGCTCCTCTTCAGTCCAATACACTGTACTTGCTGGCAACAGACGCGAGTGCTATTTGCACTGTTTAAGGCAAAGGGAACACAATAGTGACTTTCCTTACCAGAAAACATCCCTTGCTCTTAGGACCAAAAACTGCATGTGATTCAACTCCATTTAGGACTGGGAAACAAACGCTAGTTCGCCTTACAACAAAAACACTCTGCTTTTGAGAAAAGAGCACTCTTCTACACTACTGTGTTTCCTATAGGGCCAGAACAGTGAGCTTGCTCAGAACAAAACAACTGTGCTTCCTACACACTCGGGCTATATCTAGTTCAACTCTGCTTAGGAAACTGACAAGAACAGTAGCTCCTCTTCTGTCCAATATACTGTACTTGCTCGGAACAGACGAGAGTGCTATTTGCACTGTGTATGGCAATGGTAGCACAATAGTGACTTTCCTTTCCAGAAAACATCCCTTGCTCGTAGGACCAAAAAGTGCAAGTGATTCAACTCCATTTAGGACTGGGAAACAAACGCTAGTTCGCCTTACAACAAACACACTCTGCTTTTGAGAAAAGAGCACTCTTCTACACTACTGTGTTTCATATAGGGCCAGAACAGTGAGCTTGCTCAGAAGAAAAGAACTGTGCATCTTACACAAACTTGCCATATCTATTTAAACTCTGCTTAGGAAACTGACAAGAACAGTAGCTCCTCTTCAGTCTAATACACTGTACTTGCAGGTAGCAGACGCGAGTCCTATTTGCACTGTGTATGGCAATGGGAGCGCAATAGTGACTCCTCTTACCAGAAAACAACTCTTACATATAGGACCAGAAACTGCATGTGATTAAACTCCATTTAGGACTTCGAAACAAACACTAGTTCGCCTTAGAAGAAACACACTGTGCTTTGGAGAAATGAGCACTCTTCTACTCTACTCTGTTTCCTATAGTGCCAGAACTGTGAGCTTGCTCACAACAAAAGAACTGTGCTTCCAACACACACGGGCCATATCTAGTTCAACTCTGCTTAGGAAACTGACAAAAACAGTAGATCCACTTCAGTCCAATACACTGTACATGCTGGGAACAGACACCAGTGCTATTTGCCCTGTGTATGACAAATGGAGCGCAATAGTGACTCTTCTTACGATAAAACAACTCTTGCTCCTAGGACCAGATACTGCATGTTATTGAACTCCATTTAGGACTGGGAAACAAACGCGAGCTTGCCTTACAAGAAACACATTCTGCTTTTGAGAAAAGAGTACTCTTCTACTCTACTGTGTTTCCTATAGGGCCAGAACTGTGAGCTTGCTCAGAAAAAAAGAAGTGTACTTCCTACACACAAGGGCAATATCTATTTCAAATTTGCTTAGGAAACTGACAAGAACAGTAGTTCCTCTTCAGTCCAATACACTGTACCTTCTGGGAAGAGACGCGAGTGATATTTGCCCTGTGTATGGCAATGGGAGCACAATAGTGACTCTTCTTACCAGAAAACAACTCTTGCTTGTAGGACCAGAAACTGCATGTAATTCAACTCCATTTAGGACTGGGAAACAAACTCTAGCTCACCTTACAGGAAACACACTCTGCTTTTGAGAAAAGAGCACTCTTCTACTCTTCTGTGTTTCCTATGGGGTCCGAACAGTGAGCTTGCTCAGGACAAAAGAACTGTGCTTCCTACACACACGGGCCATATCTAGTTCAACTCTGCTTAGGAAACTGACAAGAACAGTAGCTCCTCTTCAGTCCAATACAGTGTACTTGTTGGCACCAGACGCGAGTGCAATTTTCACAGTTTAAGGCAAAGGGAACCCAATAGTGACTTTCCTTACCAGAAAATATCCCTTGCTCGTAGGACCAAAAACTGCATGTGATTCAACTCCATTTAGGACTGGGAAACAAACGATAGCTCGCCTTACAAGAAACACACTCTGCTTTAGAGAAAAGAGCACTCTTCTACTCTACTGTGTTTCCTATAAGGCCAGAACAGTGAGCTTGCTCAGAACAAAAGAACTGTGCTTCCTACACACTAGGGCTATATCTAGTTCAACTCTGCTTAGGAAACTGACAAGAACAGTAGCTCCTCTTTTGTCCAATACACTGTACTTGCTGGTAACAGACGAGATTGCTATTTGCACTGTGTATGGCAATGGTAGCACAATAGTTACTTTCCTTACCAGAAAACATCCCTTGCTCGTAGGACCAAAACTGCATGTGATTCAACTCCATTTAGGACTGGGAAACAAACGCTAGTTCGCATTACAACAAACACACTCTGCTTTTGAGAAATGAGCAGTCTTCGACTCTACTGTGTTTCCTATAGGGCCAGAACAGTGAGCTTGCTCAGAACAAAACAACTGTGCTTCCTACACACACGGGCCATATATAGTTCAACTCTGCTTAGGAAACACAGAAGAACAGTAGATCCTCTTCAGTCCAATACACTGCACATGCTGGGAACAGACACCAGTGCTATTTACCCTGTCTATGACAATGGAAGCGCAATAGTGACTCTTCTTACCAGAAAACAACTTTTGCTTCTAGGATCAGAAACTGCATGTGATTCAAACCATTTAGGACTGGGAAACAAACGCTAGCTCGCCTTACAAGAAACACACTCTGCTTTTGAGAAAATAGCACTCTTCTACTCTACTGTGTTTCCTATGGTGTCTGAACAGTGAGCTTGCTCAGAACAAAAGAACTGTGCTTCCTACACACACGGCCCATATCTAGTTCAACTCTGCTTAGGAAACTGACAAGAACAGTAGCTCCTCTTCTGTCCAATACACTGTACTTGCAAGGAACAGTAGCGAGTGTTGTTTGCACTGTGTATGGCAATTGGAGCGCAATAGTTACTCTTCTTACCAGAAAACAACTCTTGCTCATAGGACCAGAAACTGCATGTGATTCAACTCCATTTAGGACTGGGAAAAAAACGCTAGCTCATATTACAAGAAACACACTCTGCTTTAGAGAAAAGAGCACTCTTCTACTCTACTGTGTTTCCTATAGGGCCAGAACATTGAGCTTGCTCAGAACAAAAGAAATGTGCTTTCTACACACACGGGCCATATCTTGTTCAACTGTGCTTAGGTAACTGACAAGAACAGTAGATCCTCTTCTGTCCAATAATCTGTACTTGCAGGGAACAGACGCCAGTGCTATTTGCACTGTGTATGGCAATGGGAGCGCAATAGTGACTCTTCTTACCAGAAAACCACTCTTGCTCATAGGACCAGAAACTGCATGTGATTCAACTCCATTTAGGACTGGGAAACAAACGCTAGCTCGCCTTACAAGAAACACACTCTGCTTTTGAGAAAAGAGCACGCTTCTACTCTACTATGTTTCCTATGGGGTCTGAACAGTGAGCTTGCTCAGAACAAAACAACTGTGCTTCCTACACACGGGCCATATCTAGTTCAACTCTGCTTAGGAAACTGAAAAGAACAGTAGCTCCTATTCTGTCCAATACACTGTACTTGCAAAGATCAGTAGCAAGTGTTGTTTGCACTGTGTATGGCAATGGCAGCGCAATAGTGACTCTTTGCACCAGAAAACAAATCTTGCTCATAGGACCAGAAACTGCATGTAATTCAACTCCATTTAGGACTGGGAAGCAAACGCTAGCTCACCTTACAAGAAACACACTCTTCTTTGAGAAAAAAGCACTCTTCTACTCTTCTGTGTTTCCTATAGTGCCAGAACAGTAAGCTTGCTCAGAACAAAAGAACTGTGCTTCCTACACACACGGGCAATATCTAGTTCAACTCTGCTTAGGAAACTGACAAGAACAGTAGTTCCTCTTCAGTCCAATACACTGTACTTGCTGGGAACAGACATGAGTGCTATTTGCACTGTGTAAGGCAAAGGGAGCACAATAGTGACTTTCCTTACCAGAAAACATCCCTTGCTTGTAGGACCAAAAACTGCATGTGATTAAACTCCATTTAGGAGTGGGAAACAAACGCTAGCTCACCTAACAAGAAACACACTCTGCTTTAGAGAAAAGAGCACTCTACTACTCTACTGTGTTTCCTATAGGGCCAGAAGAGTGAGCTTGCTCAGAACAAAAGAAGTGTACTTCCTACACACACGGGCCATATCTATTTCAAGTTTGCTTAGGAAACTGACAAGAACAGTACATCCCCTTCAGTCCAATACACTGTACATCCTGGGAACAGACGCGAGTGCTATTTGCCCTGTGTATGGCAATGGGAGCACAATAGTGACTCCTCTTACCAGAAAACAACTCTTGCTTGTAGGACCAGAAACTGCATGTAATTCAAATCCATTTAGGACTGGGAAACAAACGCTAGCTCACCTTACAAGAAACACACTCTGCTTTAGAGAAAAGAGCACTCTTCTACTCTACTGTGTTTCCTATAAGGCCAGAACAGTGAGCTTGCTCAGAATAAAAGAACTGTGCTTCCTACACACACACGCTATATCTAGTTCAACTCTGCTTAGGAAACTGACAAGAACAGTAGATCCTCTTCAGTCCAATACACTGTACTTGCTGGGAGCAGACACGAGTGCTATTTGCACTGTGTACGGCAAAGGGAGCACAATAGTGACTTTCCTTACCAGAAAACATCCCTTGCTCGTAGGACCAAAAACTGCATGGGATTCAACTCCATTTAGGACTGGGAAACAAACGATAGCTCGCCTTACAAGAAACACACTCTGCTTTAGAGAAAAGAGCACTCTTCTACTCTACTGTGATTCCTATAAGGCCAGGACAGTGAGCTTGCTCAGAACAAAAGAACTGTGCTTCCTACACACACGGGCAATATCTTGTTCAACTCTACTTAGGAAACTGACAAGAACTGTAGTTCCTCTTCAGTACAATACACTGTACATGCTGGGAACAGACGCCAGTGCTATTTACCCTGTGTATGACAATGGGAGCACAATATTGACTCTTCTTACCAGAAAACAACTCTTGCTCCTAGGATCAGAAACTGCATGTGATTCAACTCCATTTAGGACTGGGAAACAAACGCTAGCTCGCCTTACAAAAAACACACTCTGCTTTTGAGAAAAGAGTACTCTTCTACTCTACTGTGTTTCCTATGGGGTCCGAACAGAGAGCTTGCTCAGAACAAAACAACTGTGCTTCCTACACACGGGCCATATCTAGTTCAACTCTGCTTAGGAAACTGACAAGAACAGTAGCTCCTATTCTGTCCAATACACTGTACTTGCAAAGATCAGTAGCGAGTCTTGTTTGCACTGTGTATGGCAATGGGAGCGCAATAGTGACTCTTCTTACCAGAAAACAACTCTTGCTCATAGGACCAGAAACTGCATGTGATTCAACTCCATTTAGGACTGGGAAACAAACGCTAGCTCGCCTTACAAAAAACACACTCTTCTTTTGAGAAAAGAGCACTCTTCTACTCTACTGTGTTTCCTATGCGGTCCGAACAGAGAGCTTGCTCAGAACAAAACAACTGTGCTTCCTACACACGGGCCATATCTAGTTCAACTCTGCTTAGGAAACTGACAAGAACAGTAGCTCCTATTCTGTCCAATACACTGTACTTGCAAAGATCAGTAGCGAGTGTTGTTTGCACTGTGTATGGCAATGGGAGCGCAATAGTGAGTCTTCTTACCAGAAAACAACTCTTGCTCATAGGACCAGAAACTGCATGTAATTCAACTCCATTTAGGACTGGGAAACAAACGCTAGCTCACCTTACAAGAAACACACTCTGCTTTTGAGAAAAGAGCACTCTTCTACTCTTCTGTGTTTCCTATAGGGCCAGAACAGTGAGCTTGCTCAGAACAAAAGAACTGTGCTTCCAACACACATTGGCCATATCTAGTTCAACTCTGCTTAGGAAACTGACAAGAACAGTAGATCCAATTCAGTCCAATACACTGTACTTTCTCGGAACAGACGTGAGTGCTATTTGCACTGTTTATGGCAAAGGGAGCACAATAGTGACTTTCCTTACCAGAAAACATCCCTTGCTCGTAGGACCAAAAACTGCATGTGATTCAACTCCATTTAGGACTGGGAAACAAACGCTAGCTTGCCTTACAAGAAACACACTCTGCTTTTGAGAAAAGAGCACTCTTCTACTCTAATGTGTTTCCTATAGGGCCAGAACATTGAGCTTGCTCAGAACAAAAGAACTGTGCTTCCTACACACACACGCTATATCTAGTTCAACTCTGCTTAGGAAACTGACAAGAACAGTAGATCCTCTTCAGTCCAATACACTGTACTTGCTGGGAACAGACGCCAGTGCTATTTGCACTGTGTATGGCAAAGGGAGCACCATAGTGACTTTCCGTACCAGAAAACATCCCTTGCTTGTAGGACCTAAAACTGCATGGGATTCAACTCCATTTAGGACTGGGAAACAAACGATAGCTCACCTTACAAGAAACACACTCTGCTTTAGAGAAAAGAGCACTCTTCTACTCTACTGTGATTCCTATAGGGCCAGAAGAGTGAGCTTGCTCAGAACAAAAGAACTGTGCTTCCTACACACAAGGCTATATCTAGTTCAACTCTGCTTAGGAAACTGACAAGAACAGTAGTTCCTCTTCAGTCCAATACACTGTACTTGCTGGGAACAGACGTGAGTGCTATTTGCACTGTGTAAGGCAAAGGGAACACAGTAGTGACTTTCCTTACCAGAAAACATCCCTTGTTCGTAGGACCAAAAACTGCATGTGATTAAACTCCATTTAGGACTGGGAAACAAACGCTAGCTCACCTTACAAGAAACACACTCTGCTTTAGAGAAAAGAGCACTCTTCTACTCTACTGTGTTTCCTATAGGGACAGAACAGTGAGCTTGCTCAGAACAAAAGAACTGTGCTTCCTACACACATGGGACATATCTAGTTCAACTCTGCGTAGGAAACTGACAAGAACAGTAGCTCCTCTTCAGTCCGATACACTGTACTTGCTGGGAACAGACGTGAGTGCTATTTGCACTGTTTATGGCAAAGGGAGCGCAATAGTGACTTTCTTTACCAGAAAACATCCCTTGCTCGTAGGACCAGAAACTGTATGTGATTCAACTCCATTTAGGACTGGGAAACAAACGCTAGCTCACCTTACAAGAAACACACTCTGCTTTTGAGAAAAGAGCACTCTTCTACTCTACTGTGTTTCCTGTAGGGCCAGAACAGTGAGCTTGCTCAGAACAAAAGAACTGTGCTTCCTACAATCACGGGCTATATCTACTACAACTCTGCTTAGGAAACTGACAAGAACAGTAGCTCCTCTTCAGTCCAATACACTGTACTTGCTGGGAGCAGAAGCGAGTGCTATTTTCACTGTGTATGGCAATGGGAGTGCAATAGTGACTCTTCCTACCAGAAAACAACTCTTGCTTGTAGGATCAGAAACTTCATGGGATTCAACTCCGTTTCTGACTGGGAAACAAACACCAGCTAGCCTTACAAGAAACACACTCTGCTTTTGAGAAAAGAGCACTCTTCTACTCTACTGTGTTTCCTAAGGGTCCAAACAGTGAGCTTGCTCAGAACAAAAGAACTGTGCTTTCTACACACGGATCATATGTAGTTCAACCCTGCTTAGGAAACTGACAAGAACAGTAGCTCCTATTCAGTCCAATACACTGTACTTGCTGGGAAAAGACACGAGTGCTATTTGCCCTGTGTATGGCAATGGGAGCACAATAGTGACTTTCATTACCAGAAAACAACTCTTGTTTGTAGGACAAGAAACTTCATGTGATTCAACTCCATTTAGGACTAGAAAACAAACGCTAGCTCGCCTTACAAGAAACACACTCTGCTTTTGAGAAAAAAGCACTCTTCTACTCTACTGTGTTTCCTATAGGGCCAGAACAGTGAGCTTGCTCAGAACATAAGAACTGTGCTTCCTACACACACTGGCCATATCTAGTTCAACTCTGCTTAGGAAACTGACAAGAACAGTAGCTCCTCTTCAGTCCGATACACTGTACTTGCTGGGAACAGACGCCAGTGCTATTTGCCCTGTGTATGACAATTGGAGCGCAATAGTGACTCTTCTTACCATAAAACAACTCTTGCTCCTAGGACCAGAAACTGCATGTGATTGAACTCCATTTAGGACTGGGAAACAAACGCTAGCTCGCCTTACAAGAAACACATTCTGCTTTTGAGAAAAGAGCACTCTTCTACTTTACTGTGTTTCCTGTAGGGCCAGAAGAGTGAGCTTGCTCAGAACAAAAGAAGTGTACTTCCTACACACACGGGCCATATCTATTTCAAGTTTGCTTAGGAAACTGACAAGAACAGTAGATCCTCTTCAGTCCAATACACTGTACATCCTGGAAACAGACGCGAGAGCTATTTGCCCTGTGTATGGCAATGGGCGCACAATAGTGACACTTCCTACCAGAAAACAACTCTTGCTTGTAGGATCAGAAACTGCATGTAATTCAACTCCATTTAGGACTGGGAAACAAACGCTAGCTCACCTTACAAGAAACACACTCTGCTTTTGAGAAAAGAGCACTCTTCTACTCTTCTGTGTTTCCTATAGGGCCAGAACAGTGAGCTTGCTCAGAAGAAAAGAACTGTGCATCCTACACAAACGGGCCATATCTAGTTAAACTCGGCTTAGGAAACTGACAAGAACAGTAGCTCCTCTTCTGTCCAATACACTGTACTTGGTGGGAACAGATGAGAGTGCTATTTGCACTGTGTATGGCAATGGTAGCACAATAGTGACTTTCCTTACCAGAAAACATCCCTTGCTCGTAGGACCACAAACTGCATGTGATTCAACGCCATTTAGGACTGGGAAACAAACGCTAGTTCGCCTTACAACAAACACACTCTGCTTTTGAGAAAAGAGCACTCTTCTACTCTTCTGTGTTTCCTATGGGGTCCGAACAGTGAGCTTGCTCAGAACAAAGGAACTGTGCTTCCTACAAACACGGGCCATATCTAGTTCAACTCTGCTTAGGAAACTGACAAGAACAGTAGCTCCTCTTCAGTCCAATACACTGTACTTGCTGGGAACAGACGCGAGTGCTATTTGCACTGTTTAAGGCAAAGAGAACACAATAGTGACTTTCCTTACCAGAAATATTCCTTGCACATAGGACCAAAAACTGCATGTGATTCAACTCCATTTAGGACTGGGAAACAAATGATAGCTCACCTTACAAGAAACACACTCTGCTTTAGAGAAAAGACCACTTTTCTACTCTACTGTGTTTCCTATAAGGCCAGAACAGTGAGCTTGCTCAGAACAAAAGAACTGTGCTTCCTACACACTCGGGCTATATCTAGTTCAACTCTGCTTAGGAAACTGACAAGAACAGTAGCTCCTCTTCTGTCCAATGCA